>NW_027271763.1:335000-559198 GCF_040938485.1 Diadema antillarum
ACTTTTTTGACACTTTTCCACATAAACATGCATATACTGGACACAATGATGTCTGGAAAGTAACTGGTGATAAACAAACGCGCGTACACTTGCAGTATAGACAGGACAACAATACAGTTGTAAACAAGTAGAGATTATATTAGTTGTTGGATTAAGTGAATGTGCAACCTGATAGATACAGCGTGACGCATGCGTGGCGTTTGATATTCAATTTATTTCAAGTGATTTTATTTCCACATAAAGTAATACAAAACAATGGATACATAACACTGACATGAGTATAATGTTTTAATAACAATGAGGGGAAAGAAATAGAAATTAAGTAGATCGTGCTGATTTAAGCATGTGGGAACTACAGAAAAGCAATAAACTGCATTAGAAGAAAGGTTTCCTCGGGAGCGAGAGAAAAGCAGGTAAACAGAGAGAAACATAAACATCAAGTTTGTCTGCAAGTCTGCTACAGCTGCTCTGTGATGCCTTGGGAAACTACG
Source organism: Diadema antillarum (assembly GCF_040938485.1). NCBI lineage: Eukaryota > Metazoa > Echinodermata > Echinoidea > Diadematoida > Diadematidae > Diadema > Diadema antillarum. The sequence continues at coordinate 335,492 of NW_027271763.1, forward strand.
ACCCTACCTTACAAAGAAGATCACTCGTATGGTAGTTCACTCTTTTGTCATTAATAAAGGTAGATAATTGTAATAGTTTGTTGATTAATCTTCCTCAGTCAGATCGTCATTATCAAAGGATTCAAAACGCTGCTGCCCGCATTAGTGAAAAGCTCCCTATACGCATGATGAATTCTCACGTACTTTTACCCAACTTCACTGGCTTCCAAGGTTATTGAAGAGAGTCAAATATTCAAGATTCTCCTGCTTGTTTACAAAGTGCAAAATGACACCATTCCAAAATATCTCAATGAACTGGTTATACCTCACCTGTCCCCACTCGTTATCGCTGATCACAGCATCAATTACCTCTCCTTCCTGAAGTTAAAGGGGATGGCTAGTAACTGATCAGTGGGAATCAGTGGGAATGCTGGGGGATGATTATTCCAATCCTTGTGGGATTCATTTAAGAGTACATTGTATATCTATTGTTGTGTAAAAACTATTTACTTCAGAATGGTCTCATATTCATGTAATGTGCAGTTTAATGCCCCGTCACTGTACAGGCATGCTAACCTGGAAACATTAAACTGCACATTTATGAGACCATTCTGCAGCAAATAATTTTCACACAACAATAGATATATATATTTCCCATAATTTTGAATGTAATTTGCTATATTATGTTTTCGTCATTTTCATAAAATGGTAGGGTTATTTGTAAAGCGCAGAGGGAACATTGATTTGTGTTATGCGCTGTAGAAGCGTATTTATAATTACGTATTTGTAATTATCATTAATATTATAAAATAATAACGATAATAATAACAATTCTTCTTCTTCTTCTTCTTCTTCTTCTTATTATTATTATCATTATTATTATTATTATTATTATTATTTTTATTATTATTATTATCATTATCATTATTACCATCACTATTATTGAATAGAACAAACAAACATACCAAACACTCAGACAAGGAAAAGTGTCCATCGGCGTAATACAAAAAAAAAAGACATTACATTATACATAATATTGTATATGCAGATACATGTACAGTATAAGTAAAAAAGACTAACAACAGCATTTAACATCCCATCACACCTCCCCTCCCCAAGAACACACATTGCACCCATACACTTGCTCGCAGCCATGTTTTCACACGCTATTTTGCATGTACGTTACAGACACAAAGTACACAAACTCTTTTCATCGTAATCCACGACTGAAAACACATATTGCACACAAGTCATATACATACACTTACTCCCCGTCATGTATTGTGTACGCTCGCTTTTTTGCTTATGAAATGAATGCATGAATATCCGCGGAGGTGTGCAAAATAGCAAGGGGAAAGAAACCCTGAGTAAAACTTGGAAAAAAAAAGACTGCAGTGACATGTCCCCTCGAATATATTTGTGTATCTTTCAGTAATTGTAAAATTAAGGCACCTTTCAGTCCATTCAGTACGATGAAAAATTACTCCGGTCTAAAATGACCTATAACAAATCCACATTCGTCATGACATTTTCCTCCAGGAGTTCTCATTCCATGTGGGATACAACAACTTTTTAAATGTCATATCTCTATTGGCAAGCAATGCCTTCTGTAACCAGCTTTTTTTGAAATCATGTGATGCACGAGATTCTTCAACAATTCTTTTGCAATATACAATATGAGTGGACAATTCGATCTAAAATCGAACATAATTTATGTTGTTAGGACAATGTCATCGATCCATTTGGAAATAATATACGGTGTACCACCAAAATTTCGTAGTGGACTTTTAACACAGGGGTGATAACGCATAGCAGTTGTGCTTTCATGAGTGCCCCAGTTCCTAAAAACAAAGGGGAAAATGAATTATCATCAACTCTTGACCAGACAACTTGTAGAGGAAAACATGAGATGTTCGAGATGATAATAATCTGCAAAATTCATTTATTCATTTCCATTTCAAAGCCCAATAACATTTACAAAATCCAAAATACATTTGTTGTATTTTACATTTTTAATGGTGGGGTCATAAAAGTACACATCCCAACACGAATCTTGCTGGGGAAAAAAAAATCCCTTGTAAACAAACAATCATCAATCCAAAAATTGACTCCGAAGTTGATCCAAATACAAGACGACAGTTTGATCCCTAGCTGGTATACAATGTTGGGCCAAACTGGCAGACATTAAAGGGGTAGATATTATTAAAACATAACTCCGCATGCGTCTGTGACACGCTTTTCTTTTCCTCGCGTCCTTTTTCTCGCGTTTGGCGTCCTTATCGATGTTCCACTTCATAGCGTTTGCTTTCATAGTTTGTTTGGGTGATCCACAGTCTACATGAGACTTTTTTATTTGACCCATCCATTTTGTACACATCCAATTTCAATTTCAATTTCAATTTATTTTCATATTTCTCGATGAAAAATTACATCAAATATAACAAAATTAAATGAAATACATGACATACATAGAATATTGCAAATATGTAAACATAATAGTGGTCGATCTGTTCAGTTTGGAATCTGTGAATGAATGCTAAAGAAATATGAAGGAACCTACTTAAAAAGCGAGCTTGTTGAGCGTAGGTCCCGGTTAAAAACGAGTTTAAGATTGAGAAGGTGAGCACGGGTACAACAATGACCGGAACATAAGAGAAAAACAAAAAAATAAAAAAGTACAAATATACAGTTATATAACAAATTCTTCTCTAGTGCAGGTTAGGGATCGGAAAAGCCACATGCTGTATATAGGCGGATGAACCATTGTCGTTCTGGCAATACAATATGACTTAATATAGTTATAATAACAATGATATCGTTCAGACAGTATTAGAAATGTGTACATTGCGTGTATTAAGAAGGGAACACATGCACCTGCAAATCCATTAAAAAAGACATCGAACAACCAGTTGCAGTGCAGTGAGAATGTGAAATACCAGCTGTTTCCTCGTCCCAGCTATCTTTAAAGAAGGAAAAATATACATAAACACAGTGATAGAATTTAAGGGCGCAAACAGCTGGGCTCTTAAAGTCTGGTTTTACATGACAACAACCCTGGAGTACAGTATAACGGGATAGTCCTGGACAGCACAAAACAGAATTTCAATGAGCTGATGTAGCGTAATTATTCAATAAATACTGTCTTAATTTGCATTTGAAGGATGATAGTGATAAACAACCTTTGAGTTCAGGGGGGAGGTCATTCCAGTATTTCGGTCCCGCATACGTAATTGTTTTCATCGCGAAAATTGTGCGAGTACGTGGAAGGTGATAAGCGTCCCGTTGGCGGGTGGGATAATTGTGAACTGAGTAGTTTCTTTTGAACATGTATTGTGAAGAAAAACATCAGGAAGATCATTCGTTGAGTACTTATACATGAAAATACCTAGATTGTAATCAAACAAATCAATCAATTTCAGAATTTTATTCTTGTGAAAAAATTCATTTGTATGAGATAAATATCCGGCGTTATTGATAATTCTGATGGCGCGTTTTTGAAGAAGGAATAGCGAATCAAGTAAAAATTTGGACGAATTACCCCATGCTAGAATTCCATAGTTGAGGTAAGGGGAAATCATTGTTGAATATATAATTTGTAATATATGTATGGGGAAATTATATTTCAGCTTGTTTAAAATTCCAATGTTTCTGGACAAAATTTTACTTAAATAGTTAATATGGGTTTTCCAGGATAGATCACTATCAATGTAAAGTCCCAGAAACTTGATACTATCTACCTGGTTTAAATTGATACCATTGATCTTAACATAATCAGAAACAGAGTTCAGAGAATTGCTGAAAAGCATATAATGCGTCTTATCAATATTTAGTGACAACTTATTTGCGTGGATCCAGGACTGAACAAGTTTCAGTTCATTGTTTAACATATGTATAAGCGTGTTTGAGTTACGATGTGAAAGAAATAAATTTGTGTCGTCAGCAAAGCATATGAAAGAAAGAATCTGGGACGAATTTTGGAGGTCGTTTATGTACAGGATAAATAATAACGGGCCAAGTAGGGAACCCTGAGGGACACCACAAGAAGTTGTTTTCAAAAGAGACTCATATCCATTTACATAAACATATTGCTTTCTATTAGTAAGGTAGTCTTTAAACCAATCTTGAGCTGTCCCACGAATGCCGTAATGGCTTAACTTATAAAGCAAAATATCATGGTCTATCGTATCAAACGCTTTCGAGAAGTCGAGAAAAACACCTATAGTATGGGAAGCGTCGTCTAAAGCATGTGCTACTTTATCAATGAAAGCTAACAAAGCGTGGGTTGTGCTATGCTGTTTTCTGAAACCAAACTGAAAATTCGAAAGAATATTGCAGTTGATAAGGAATCTAAGAGTTCGTTTGTGAACAAGCTTTTCTAAGATTTTTGAAATTGAAGTTAAAAGAGATATTGGACGATAATTGCTCACCGATTCTTCAGCACCCTTTTTGAATATGGGAACGACTCTAGCAATTTTCATCTTTTCAGGGACCTTTCCAGTCGACAAAGATTGATTAAAAATATAAGTAAGGGGAGTAATTATTTCAGTTATTATGTTTTTTAACAGAAAAACTGAAATTCCGTCATCACCTGTACTTTTCTTGTTATTTAGTTTGCGAACAATTTCTTTAATTTCTTCCTCAACAATGGGAACAAAAAACAAAGTGTGTGCATTCCTATCCCTTAGAAACGAATGAAAAGGTGTCCCGGAGCGAGGTATTTTCTTGGCAAGATCTGGCCCAAGGTTAACGAAGAAGTCATTGAATGCATCTGCCATCTCCTCTGGATTGTCTATCAGGCGACCCTCTTTCAGAATACGATTTGGAGAATTCGCCTTAGTGCTGGATTTTAAAGCTGTATTAATCACCTTCCACGTACTCTGTATATCAGATTTGCATCTATCGAACTGTCGGTAAAAATACTGTTGCTTAGCTAAGCGTAACGTAGAGGTCAGGGTATTTCGATAACAAACATAACGAGATTTAGTTGAAACATTTGGGGATTTACGGTATCTACAAAATAATCTGTTTTTCTTATTAATAGACCTAAGAAGAGATTTCGTGATCCAAGGCTGTCTTGGTATTCTTTTATAATTAGATTTAGAGCGTTTTAACAAAGGTATATGATTATCACAAGTTTCTATCAAAATTTTCATAAAAACCTCAAAGGATGAGTTTACATTTCCTGCGTTGTAGACAGGAGACCAGTCAACGGACCCAAATCCCTCCCTGAGCCTATTTAGATTGCGTTCAGACATGTCACGAATACCATGGTTAGATGTTGGAGTTTTTCTTGCTGTAAACTGAGGTACAAGGGTATAAATCGGGAAGTGATCAGAAATGTCAGAGACTACAATGCCAGATGTGACATCAAGAGATAAATTATTAACAAATATATTATCGATAAGAGTTGAAGTGACATCGGAAATTCGAGTAGGTTTTCTTATAAAAGGAATGAAGGATTTGGACAACATAAGGTTGAGGAAATCTTGACAGACTGTAGTATCATTATAACTAAGGAGATTTATATTAAAGTCTCCCATGATAATGCATGTCTTGTTATCAAAATATTTATCAGAGAGGAGATCATGAAGCAACCCAATAAACTCAGTAGGGTTAGAATGCGGGGGTCTATAAATTTCCCCCAGTATGATGTTACCTTTGTTCGGAGTTATAACCTCCACAAAAATACACTCTATACATTCTGAGGTAATGCTGTATTCATGTAACAATTGACAATTCAGAGTTTGTGAAACATAAAAACCTACTCCGCCACCTCTTTTCCCGGTTCTGTTATTGGTAAGCAATTTAAAACGATTGATGGAGTTTTGAGAAGAAGGCGACGTTTCCTTTAGCCAAGTTTCACTGAGGCCAATGATCATGTGACTAAATTGTAACTCGTTAACAAATGAAAGAAATTGATCAAAATTTTTATTCAAACTTCTGATGTTGATATGCGAAACAAAGAGATCTTTCGGGTTAGAATGAGACAATGTAACTATATCATTTTCCAAAAGATAATTAGAAGATACATTTTTCAGTGAAATATCATTTAAATCAAAATCCAGATTTAATTCCTGGGTTTCTGCATTTAAAGATGTGATAAAATCGGTGCTGTCGCCTTCTTCACAATCAGAACACGTTAAGGGAGAGTTTGGTACAGGTGACTGATAATCACATACTTCGTTGTTCATAACAGGAAGTACATTTGCATTAATTTCTTCAGCCATGTTTGGTGGCAAACAAACACAAGTTACATGATGGGTTGTTTACCAGGAATGCATGTTCGTAGATTCGATTTCCATCTGTCACTTTGAGACAATTTTCAAAAACAACATTCCAATGATAAGCAATGACAGAAGTGCAGGCGTTTACGTGGGATAACATCCGAAGAGGTGATAGTGACAGGTGTGCATTGCAAATTGTATAAGTACGCACTAAGGACAGGTATATAATTTCAAGGGCTGAGTTGGTTGGTATACAGGTAGTGGAAAATTTCAAGAAAGAACCAAATAACAATAATGAGGAACCTCTATAGACAGTTTGTTTCACTGTGACAAAGTGAGGTCCTTGACAGTCGTATCTAGGCGTGAGTTGATCGAGTATCAACGTTACGTAACAAGTAACTGGAACAGCAGGTTCATGGAATTTTCTACACGTTGCATGAATGAGTAAGGATATGAAGCTTGTCCTAAAAACAGTATTAAATTGGAGAATTTCAAATGCCAGACTATACCAGAAGGCGTTATCAAATAGCTTATAAATCAAGACTACTTGCATTTTGTTGCATACATGTACAGACATGCGGCTTTTTTGTAATAGCGAGCAGAAACAAATGAGACACAGAGTAAAACGGTAGTTGTTGGTTGGTATACGGGAAATGCATTGAGAAGTGAAAATTGATCGAAACATATTCATGAAGGAAAATATATCCAAAATAACGTTGAAAAATAGGATTTGCTCTGACTTCGAGCATGTTGAAGCACATAAAAAGGCAATCCAAAACAGACTCCCAACAGGCATATGATGAACGGAGTCCCGGAGTATCTACGGTCACACACCCTAGCCCCCCACCCCCACCCCCTTCCCTATCCTCGATCCAGTCAGATAGCATGTACAAAGTTTTGTTCAGTTTGTAACTTGACTGAGTTAAAGTGAAATACAACCAATTTGTGTTACAAAACCTTGATAGAAGCTGATAGCAGGGTATCAGAGTCTGTATGCGTGAAAAATATGCGTAATTTTGAAGGCGTATAAGCAGTCGTATAAGCAGTCCGTCCTCATTATGACTAAGACGAAGCTTTGCGTGACATTGAAACTCAGACTCTTCGTTCTATGACGTCACCATAATGTTTCTTCGAGGCTTTCATGGGTCAGTTTCATTCGTTGTTCTGTAAAAACAAACAAACAGCGATACGCCCACACTGTCAATCACATTCAGTGTTCCCGCCAGGGTACACACGTGTGTGCCTTGGCGGGTTTTTCCTGTACTGTGCAAGATGCTAGTACAATAAGTATATATAATCATATTGTCATGACTTATCCAATACATCTAATATAGGGAATGCTCAAAATCATTGACAGATACAATAAAAGCAACAGTGGTGTTACTGTAGAACCGCTCTTCTCAACCGTTGTTTTCAACCCGCGGCCCACTTTGGCTATATATACCACAGACTTTTTCGAGGTCCAGTTAGTTCAAAAGAGGAATCTTTTTATTTCATTTTTGGCGACGTCACGGGCCGCCTGTGGCTGCCCGCCGGTTGAGAAGCTAAGCTGTAGACCACTGTAGAGTACTCCGCGTGCAAGAGATTATATAGGAATAGAGTAGGCCTGCATGAATAAGATTTTGAAAGTATAACCATCGTTATAGGGTGTTTAGCCCAAAATTCATATTTTCCTTATACAATTTAGCATGCTTAGACCTACCTATTTAAGACAACAATCTAAAAGATTTTCTTTTCAAAATTTTCGGAAACGATGTTAACAATATTGGCTTGTGATCTGATAAGAAAAGATTGCGTAGTTTTTGTATGCACATAATAATACTTAAATAACTTTTGCTATCTGATGTGGTCATGTTAAAACTATTCTTTGATCGTTTAAACATTTGCTAAACTTTCTATTTTCTGTGATGTCTTTTATGAAAACAATTCGATAAAGAATAATTGTATGAAAAATCATAAGAAAATTTATTTTTTAACCAAATCTTTGACAATTTCTTAACCAGCATTTAAGGGGGGGGGGGTCTTTAATAATCATTATTTGTAATGCAGGTATATTTGCCACATTTCCCGAATCAAAAGTATAACAAAATTGATATATTTCAGACAAAAAAATTCTCAAAAATATCACATGAGAATCTCTACCAGTTAAAGGGTGTTACCTGCATCATTATGTAGAGGCAGAGCTTGCTTCCAAAAGGCGCTAAATCCATTGACATATTATGGATTTAGCGCCGTTTGGAAGCAAGCTCTTCATCATACATATATTATATATATTCAATTCAATTGAATTCAATTCAAATGTTTATTTCATTTTTCGAAAACAACAGACATTTCACTTTCTTTGGTAACAGAGATTAAGGTTGCATAATCAAAACAAAGTAAACTGAGAACCTTTGAGTAACAATACATTGTCGTGAGAACTGAAGTAATAAAGACGGAATAACAATACGCAAACATCGAAAAATGAAGGGACCCACTAAAATGACAAAGCTTGTAGAATGTGAGCCCCTTACTTAAATGTCAAATAGAAAAATAAACTGTTGTAAAGAGTGGGAAAAAAAGGCTGAGGGAAAAAGTCTGAAAAAAAGTCTGGAAGCCCACTATATGTACACAAATACATAAAATACATAATTACATATTGGTTACCAAGAAGCTATAGTTATCCGACAACACAAAGACATATACATTTATACACATACACCTATTATACACAAGCAAGCACAGATATTTTGCTGCATGAAATGCTTTAGATCATTGAACAAACCTTGGGTATTTCGAGGTTCAGCGTTCGTCTTCAGGCGTAATTATAAGATATTCAGAGGGTTGTTCCCGTCCAATGTCAGGCCCCTGTCCCATCTCAATCTCATCACCTCCTGCATTCCAACACTGGCAGAACAGAGCACGAGCAACCATAGCGACCACGGCCACCATACACGCTAAAACAGACTCTCCCGCCATCACCCATGCAGGCATCAGTCCCGGGCGACACGGATGATGACCAGTGTGACAATGAGAGAGATCGAATACTGAAGAGGGCGATGATGTGCAAAAAAACAAAACAAAAAACTAACGCTCGTGACTGACTGCGTAAGAGACTTGCCGTCTGCAGGGGTAACTAACCAGTCCAAAAGATCAGAAGTGAAATGACAGCAATCTGAGAAAACATTTCTTTAAAAGCATGACAATTATTAACACCTACTTTGAAGAGTGGCCTGGCTGGATGCGTGTTCACCTCTATAAAAATAACTATTAATCGCTAAGCACTTGTAATATTATCTGCTAATGATCGACTGTTAGGCCTATACTTCCGTATGCTCCTTGTCGCTTGCGGAAACGTTTTTTTTTTAAGACGGCACAGATTGGGGCATGGCGCGTGTTAAACCTATGGGAAAAACGTTGGGTTCCTTATGCTCCTTGTCGCTTGCGGAAGCGTTTTTTTTAAGACGGCACAGATTGGGGCATGGCGCGTGTTAAACCTATGGGAAAAACGTTGGGTTATGGTTATGGTTAGGGTTAGGGTTAGGGTTAGGGTTAGGGTTAGGGTTTGATGGTTAGGGTTAGGATTAGGATTAGGGTTAGGTTTAGGGATAGGGTCCCCGATAAATTTTTAGTTTCCCCAATCTGTGCCGTCTAAAAAAAACACGCAGCCCGGAAAGGTAAGTCCGCGTTAAGATCTCCTTTTTTTTTCTTTTTAAATTGTTCGCACCATAAAAAGTGACTATTATATGAACTGGTGGAGATTAGGCATGTTACTCTTTTATAATGAAAATGTTGCCGTATACACTGCAAAAAGTCCGGTGTTAGATAGTGAACACCGAGCTGGTGTGGTCTCTTATTGAAGCTGGACGGGTGTTAAACCATTGATATTAACACCAACAAATATCAAATCAACACCATGTGGTGTCATTTTTGAATTAACACCAGTACAGTGTCAAAATAACACCAGGTACAGTGTCAAATTAACACCACGAAGTGTCAGGTGAACACTTTTTAACACCATCACAGTGCATTTTCAACACCTGTGGGTGTGGTCCTTTATTGAAGTTTGATCGGTGTTAGATTTAACACCCGTGGTGTTATATCTAACACCGATGTTTTTACAGTGTAGCAAACATATCGGTCATGACATGTGGTGAATTTACGTAGAAATGAGCAGCAATGATAAAAGTAACAGAGACGTTTGCATTGAGGTTAATTTACGAATCTTTAATTGCAAACTCAAGTTATTGTCATTGCCATTATATTATCTCCCTGTGACAATTTCATATTATGCCCTATTTTTTTGTATATGCCCTATCATGATTTTATATGTGAATACCATCTGTCATTGTTAGATTAATCAGAACATTGTGTATATTACGAAATACAGAATAAGACCAAGAGCCAGCCACTAACCAGATCAAGTAGCTAGTTGAAGGTTCTCTTCCTAGTTTCATACCGGGTAGCGAAATTCGTGGTGTATCGGACGTCTAGAATTTCTCCCCGCGCTTTTCAATCAGTTCATCGCACACACTCCTTCGACACATGTGTACAAAATACGTGTGTACACACAGCAACCGTGTTCGCATCATGCTTTGTTTGTACCAACTCGCTTGTGTATACGTTACGTTACATGTGAATTGTGGCATTCATCGTCTATTGTTCGCGTGATTAACAGCCTAACTTATTTCATTACTAAGCCCTCATCACTTACTTGATTTTACACCGCGTTATTTCATTTTATATTGTCTCGAATCGCGAGAGTACCAAATTAGTATGTCGCAGCCTCGAGAAAATCTCAACTGGACCCTCGATCTCCAAAGATTTCTCATCAGTCAGTGGCAGGATATCAGTATGTTAGTTCGGGGTATATTGAATATAATAATTGGATGGGAAGACGAAGAGAAATGGCTAATCAAAAAATAGCCGACGCAGTTGTAGCAAAGCAGGCAGGGTTCGGATCGTATTAACAGGCAGTGCGCGCGTGACCGATAGTCTCACGCCTATAAAGCAGATCGAGACTAAAAACAATACACCTGGAATTCCCCCTGAATTGTAGGGGTTAGCCTACGTGCCAGCTTCTCTGGGCCACTCAATCTACCTGTGACAATGGAATGCTCCCCTCCCACCTGACTTCCGGAATCGCCGCATTTGCACGTCACCTTTGCATCACCTCGTATTTTATCGCTCAGTAGAAACAGCTCGAGTGGTCGTAAAATACGAGGTGCTGCGTTGGACAAAATTCGTGGCGATGCCAGGGATGTGAGGTGCTCTCAGTAGAAACACGCTCATTGTTATTCCTAGAAGTATTTGGCAGTCTGCATGTTGCTCAGATATCTTCAACGAAAAATAAAATAATTAAACACCACACACACACACACAAAACAAACAAATAAACAACCCCCACGCCCACACACTCGTGACACACACCCACACACACACACCCACACACACTCACACACACTCACACACACACACACACACACACACACACACACACACACACACACACACACACACACAAACAACCAATCATGAATCATGTGTTTTGTGAGGATGCGGGTAACTCCCCTTGTGATATGGCTGTATACAATTAGGACGTGAACAAAGTTAACAAACAGACAGACAATGAAATCTATTTCCCTTCCACCTCCCTGGTTTAACCTTGGAGCTGTGTGAAGATTCAACCAGGGAGTCCCGCCTCCCTGGTTCACTGGTATTCACAAACATGACAGAACGTCTCCTTTTCTCTCTCTCCCCCCCCCCCCCCCCCCCCGCCAAGTGATTGAAAGAGAAGTGTTGGACGAGGACGAGTGGAAATTATAAATACAGCCTGCACTTCATTATCTATCTCTATTTATTTTTGAATTCCTTTTTTTACGCTTGTGTGGTTGACCACTTCCTTTCTTCGATGACATTTTTTTTTATAGTAAGCCTACGTAATCATGAACTATACAGAATTCTTTTGAAAATGTATTAATACAAAATATAAAATGTTTTAAAACTAAATATTTTGATTAAACAACTGTGCTTATGGTTGTTGGCAGACACAATGCAAATCGATGAGGCGATCGAAGCTCTAAACGAAAGAAAAAAATTAACTTACTCTTTCCCTCGAATTTCCTCTACTCTTTGAATAAGACGGGGGGAGGTTGGGGGAGGGGGTAGAACATCAAAACTATCATGTGATTTTCCTAAATGGGCCATGCAGGCCATCGATTCAGAGTCGTTTTTCATTTCCTTCATTTCCTTGTTTGTTTTCATTGTATCATCTCTATATCTATTATCTCTATATATATGCGAAGTGCGAAAAGGTGACGTATTCATCGGACGTACGTAGCTATTATAGTTCAACGTAGCTCTGTACACGGGGACCCCTTCTAAACTGAACTGATCAAGTTGGAAAAGTCATCAAAACTTCGGGATGGACTTTTAACACAGCGGAAATAACACATAGCAGTTATTCTTTCTAGAACGTGGAATCTTCGAGAAGATAGTCTTAAACTTCAGTCATTCATCTCCATTTCAAAGCACAATAACATTTACAAAATTCAAAATTAAAATACACACTTGAAGGTGGTTTAAATGATCCCCTATCTGCTTAAACACACAATCATTATTCCAAAACGTTGACTCGAAAGTTGATTCCAAATTCAAGAAGACAGTTTGGACTCTCGCTGGTGTACAATGTTGGGCCAAATTGGCGGACAGCTATATACAGTGATGGATACTGACTCTTCGTATGCGTCTTTGCCAAGCTTCTTTTCCTGTTCTCGCTCGTTTTGGCGTCCTTAGCGATTTTCCCCTTTATAGCAGCTGCTTTCAGAATTCGTTTGGGTGATCCACAGTCTGCATGCCACGTTTCTCATTTGGTCCATCCAGGGAGGTGTTTTGTCTCACCTCTCTGTCTGGTCCATCTATTTTGCACACATCCGTTCTCATTAATATGACTGAGTCGAAGCTTTGCTTGATACGGACATTATGACTCTTCGTTTTGTGACGTCACTGTGAGCAAAATGTTTCTTAGAGCATTGTCGTTTCATGTGGTGTTCTGCAAAAAAGAAGAAGAAAGAAACACCCACTGAATCAATTTTGAATCTGATTGCATTTCAATTGAACATTAGCCACACTGCGACTTGGCTGCTAAGTAATGTAGGTATATTATGGTTTTGATAATTACTAATATACGCTGTATCTGATACATCTGAAAAGGGACTGAAATGTTAATTCAGCGGGCAACGACCGATGCCCTAAATAGGTCAAGGGCAATTGCCCCCTGGGCAATCACCCCGGACCCTTCCCCTGATCCTAACCCTATTCCTAACCCTAACTCAAACTCTAAACGGCTTTTTACACTTGTAAATTTTTGCTTAGTCCCGTACCAACGGTGGGGCTATAAAGGGGGCTAGGGGGTGGGGGGGGGGGGGGGCTGGGGCTTAGCCCCACCGTTGGTACGGGACTATCCTTAGCCCACTTTCTGTTTACACTCGTTTTTGACAAAGTGGGCTAGCCCCACCGATAGTCCGGTACTATCTGGCCCTGCAAAATAGCAGAGTTAGCAAGTGAGTGTAAACAGAACGAAAAAAATAATCCTGGGCTAAGCGACGGAGACGAAGTCCGACCCTCACTGACCAATCAGAAACGAGGTGATCAAGTGCTGCCGGTGCGTGCGTGTACGTGTACAGTACACAGCGTAATCATGAATATTCATGTGGTTTGGAAAGTCCGGGGCTAAGAAATACAAGTGTAAAAAGGTCAGTTTTCTCCTTAGCCCCGGACGGGACTAATTGGCGAGTGTAAAAAGCTGAAAAAAATTGGTACGGGACTAACGATAGTCCTGGGTTAGAGAAAGTCCGGGGTTAAGAAACACAAGTGTAAAAAGGGCTTAACTCTAAAACCTAACCCTAATCTTTACTCTAACCTTATCACTAACCAGTATTTAGCCGGGGACGGTTTGTGACCATAGCCGAAAGGCTTCATGATAGAATGCACAAACCTCGGGCATTTCCAGGTTACGCTCATCTTCTGGCTTGATTGTCAACCATTCCCAGGGCGGCTCCTGGAAAGTGTCAGGGCCCTGTCCTATCTCCATCACATCACCTCCAGCATTAAACCGCCTGCAGCAGCACAGGCATTCTAGGATACGAGCGACCATGGCCATAACCCGTCCCATAACTGACTCTCCCGCCATCTCCTATACAGTTAGCTGGCGAAGCCAGTGATAGTGATGAGAGAGACTGAAGATCGCAGAGGTCGATGGTGTGAAAAAAAAAATGATACTGACTTCAAGGAATTTTGCCATCTGAAGAGAAGACTAATCAGTCCGAGAGATCAGACGTCAAATGATTCGTCTTTGTTCTTTACCAGGCCTAAAGAACTACATGGAGATAACATAAGTTATTTCTCATAACGCGGATGTAAATCGTGTCACGTATCTGACAATCCTGTTCTTTCTCTCGTCGCTCTCCAAACAGCGAATAGTTGTGCAATGCAAAACATGCTCAAGCTCTGTGCCATGCAAAGTTTGTTTCCTGTCCTTAGGGTTGTGTGTGAAATTTGTGAACGTTTGACTCATTGACGAGGAAAGGGTTAAATTCTCTTGCGATTGTTTCCTTACGTGATTAGTTTCCTGTGTCTATCCAGGTTATCTTGACTGTATAAAAGTGCGCATTTCCTCGCGGGCCTGGAAAGTGTCTCGCCTTTGAAAGGGATTTCGGTAGATATGGGGATCTAGGTTTGTTTTTTTTTTTGCGAGTTAATGACAAATACCTGACATAATAATAAACTATCAAAGGACATAATTCTGAGAGCAATCAAATATTATTGATAAAAAATGGTTTTGAAATGGCTGAGATATTAAAAAAAAGCAAATCAAGAGTGGTCCTGATAAAAGGTGGGTCCCACCAAAAATTCACGAATGTGGAACGAAAACTCACCAAGTGTCAAATATCGCATACTGTATTTATTATGCGGTTTGGGGCCATGCCCTTCTGTCGTTATAATCTTTACTGATAAGGTTTCGCAAGGTATAATGACATAATAGCAATTTCATAGGCCCTTCGATATACATGGATATACCCTCTTTCATTTACGTCGTATTTTGCTAGTATACATTTGCTGTTTCACGTCGGTTACAGAATTATCGAAAGGCTGGAATTTACTCAATTTGCAATTGAGACCTAAACTGCCAATAGAGTACAGAAGCTTATGAATATAAAAATAATCATAACTATTTTGACAAAACGATGTGTCGTTGTTATTATCAAAGATGATTATCAAGATCAATACTACTACACCGTTCATTGTCTTTATCATTGCAACTCGTATAGGGAAGTTTGACTATATGACCGATTCTTTTCAGTGAAGTTCGGTCTAGAATGTGCAGCCGCGTAGCGTGTGGTATGCCAGCTATAGGATAAGAAAGATCAGTCAACGCTGACTAGTAGCATGGACCTTCATTCTGTTAGGTCCATGCTAGTAGCAAGTAAACTTAAGAATGGAAGTACAGTTCCATGGTATCACGATCGGGGATCTATCACGTGGTCTACTCCCACTTCGCCTAATATAGCCAATAATGGTCTCAACCAACATTGTCTAAACCTGGTTCGTCTGAAACCATTTCAGTCCAATGGCCATCCATAGCCTCATTACCAGTTCGTCTACTTCCATATGGGTTATGCCCATTTCGTCTAATACCCACAGTTCATTAGACATGGAGGGAAAACAAATCTAAGGACACAAAATTGCATTTAGACCATTTGGTCATTAGACGAAATGATAATTAGCCAAACTGGGCATTCAAGTGAGGATTAGACCAAATGGGCATTGGCTGAAATTGATAGCAGACCAAATGAGTTTAGCAGTTGAACTGGGAAGCAGACCATCTGATATTAGGCCGAGTGTCATGATCAGCCTTTGTGGTAGTAGTCAGGGGCGGGTCCAGGAATTCAAAAAAAGAGGAGGCTCCAAATATTTCTGGTGCCACTTACGGGTTTCATCGGCTGACAAGCAAATAGAAAAAAAAATGAAAAGAAAAAGGCGTCAGCGTAATTTTCTGCTGCCACTCTGACAATATAGGCTAACAAAGATGGTTTCTTCACGTAAAGGGGGGGGGGGGGGGGAGGAGGGGCGCCCGCGCCCCTTTCAGTTTTTTCTTTTACCATTTCTTTTGTTTCAAGAAAAAATGGGGGGGGGGGGCTATGGATCCGCTTATGGTAGTACGGGAATGTATAAAAACCGTGTTACCATGGAGCTTCTGTTCCATAGTCACGATCGGCAAGGAGGTCATGGATCAAGAGGCAGACTTTTCCACCCCGGTGTTTCATGACTGATTTGAGAATGCGCAATCATCTCTCAGACGTTGGTATCGTGCATGATCGAACTTTCGTTGCACACACACACCCTCACCAACACAGACACGCACATAAACACACACACACACACACACACACACACACATACGCACACACACACACACACATAGCAGATTTATCAATTTACGTTCTTGTCAAGAGGTGTTTGCATTGAGATTAATAATCTTTAATTGCAAACTCAAGTTATTGTCATTGCCATTATATTATCTCACTGTGACAATTTTTTCATATTATGCCCTATTTTTGTATATGCCCTATCATGATTTTATATGTGATACCATCTATCATTATTAGATTAACTAGCAGCACCCGTGGAAATCCACGGGTCTGAGGGGTTTAATTTTTTTTTCTCATAATACGATTTTGCACATTTTTATTGAAGAAATAAAAAGAAAAGTCTTCTCATTCTTTCGTTAATTGTGCTGTCTTCTAAATGACCACCCTTCCCAGAAATTTTATAATACATTTTTGTAGTATATGCCAGGCGATCCGGTCCATTGGTAGGGATCATTCCCGCCACTACTTGCTTTTATTATAGAACTTGAGTTTCGAGGGGTTATTTGCACCCGTTGAAGTCCAACAGTTGTCTTGTTGCCCCTCACCCCTCCCCCCCCCCCCCCCCTCACGCACACACACATTTCCACCTCCGCAGGGCAAAAAACAAAAACATTCAGGGAAAAATTACCAAAAACGTAAATGAGATTCCCCGAAAGTTCTGCCCACAGGTTGTTCCCGTCGAAACGGGAAGATATTAACACTATGACTTTGATTACCCCCTGCTCTTGCATCCACGCGGGCACCCGCGGGAATCCACGGCTGGTCTCAAGGCCTCGGTTTGTTTTGTGGTTTTTTTTTTTTCATGTTTCTTTTCCCCACGTTATGAGAGAAAAATAAGATATATCTTCATAATTTTGCTCCCTCCTTTTTGTTTTTAATCACCAAAACTTGGCTTGATATATCATATTAATATAGAACTACATCTGCTTCAGATTGTACATTATCATAATTAATATTAGGCCTACAATTATTGCTCCTATTATTGTTATTATTATATCATTATTATCATTATCCTTATCATTATTATTATTATTATTATTATTATCATTATTATCATCATTGTTATTATTTGGGGAGGGGAGATCATAGTCATCAGGTTTAATAGGCACCCGTGTGAGTAGGTTCTCACGACCTCGTATTTTTTTTCTTTAATATTTTTCCCATGTTATGGAAGAAAGAAGAATATATACATCACTGCATTCGTCTTCATTTGCTCCCTCTTTTTTTTTGTCACCAAAACTTGGTTTGATAGACCATAGAACCACACATTCTATTTCCACTTGCAATTTTAAAAATAGGCGGTCGGCAAAGCGAGGTTTTCCTCTACGTCCGCTCATCTTATGAATATGTATGATTACAGCAGCTCTGCAGTAAACGAATGGACACAGCTGCGCGTGTAATCTGATAAGGGTACGATCGGCCAATATATTTAGCCGCGTCCTCCTAACAGTTTGCGTACAATGACACCGGACTTGAGAGCAAACGGCGAGCAAACTAAATGACGTACCTGAGCTGCATATAGTATTCTGCAGTTGTGCAAAATACAATTACATAACCAACGTTTGTTGTTTTCATTTGGGGACGCCAATAATGGCGAACTGTACGTAAATGCCCTTGTAGTCCATATCACGCACACACAGATTCGTGTAACCATCGTCAATACATTCAGTACACGTAACAGGCGGAGGCAAAGGTACATCACAGAACTATATACACACAGTGTAGAGTGTGTATAGAGTTCTGCGAGGTACATTGTGTGTGTGCGTGCGCGTCCGCCGGAAGATGTCAGAGATTTCGCTGCACCATCATCTTTAGTATCCCCCAGTATCTCTGCAAGCTAAAAGATGGAAGATCGAGAAAGCAGGAGGCCAGCGCAGGTTTCGTGAATATTGAAACGCTCGGCTCTTTCGTCACGCACAAAAATGCATTATGCATGTAGCTAATTAATTTTTCTTTTTCGTCCTCGACGTCGACACGGAGGCGGAGAGGGGACGAAACCCGCGCCATTCGATGTAGGATACTCTCCTGCGGCCGACGGCACCGGTCGCAACTGCCCGGAGCCGACGGCTCGGGAGGAGATAGAGAAACCAGCAACGCCGAAATAAAACAGGAAATACATAAGGCCGCGACAACAACAACAACTTCGAGTATTAGAGTATAGGATCAGAACATTGTGTATATTACGAAATACAGAATAAGAGCTAGCCACCAACCAGATCAAGTAGCTATATATAGTTTCACTTCCATTGTAATTCCCAGAAGTATTTGGCAATCTGCATGTTGCTCAGATATCTTCAAAGAAAAATAAAATAATTTCGAACAAAAGAAGAAAAACCACACAAAACAAAAAAACACCCCCCCCCCCCACACACACACACTAAACCCAACCCATTAACGAGTCATGTGATTTGTGAGGAAGCGCGGGTATAACTCCCCTTTATATGGCTACAAGTACATGAACAAAGTTAATACAAACAGACAGACAATGAAATTTATTTCTCTTCCCCCTCCCTGGTTCTACCTTGGAGCTGTGTCAGGGTTCAACACTGTGCATCTGATATTCACAAACATGACTGATGACAGATCGTCTCCTTCTTCCCCCTTCTATTCCCCTTCCCCCTTCCCCCGCCTATAGTGATTGAAAGAAAAAATAAATTGTTGGACGAGGACGAGTGGAAATTATAAATACAGCCATGCACTGTTTTATCTATCTCTATCAAATTTTAATTCCTTTTATACGCTTGTGTAATTGACCACTTCCTTTCTTCGATTACATTTTTTTTTAATAGTAAGCCAACATAATCATGAAATATACAGAATTGTTATATAAAAATGTTTTAAGAAAACAGAGTTTGATTAAACGGCTGTGCTTATGGTTGCTGGCAGACACAATGCAAGTCGGACGAGGCGATCGATGGCAACGCTTCTGATTGTGTGTGTGTGTGTGTGTGTGTGTGTGTGTGTGTGTGTGTGCGTGTGTGTGTGTGTGTGTGTGTTTGCTTGTATAGGAATTTACTGAATTGTTATTTGTTATGTCTTTAGTTAATGGTCTAACAAGTCATCAACCTCCTCGGGCCTAAACGAAAAAAAAAAATAATAATGTAACAACTCTTTCCCTCGATTTTTCTCGACGTCCTGAATAGGACGGGGGGGGGGGGGGGTGGAGAGCAACATCACCACTATCATGTGATTTTTCTGGGCTATGTGATTGTTATAGCCAGAGTTGTTTTTTCCCCTTCATTTCCTTGTTTGGTTTGGGCATTTCATGAGCACTTTCGAGGAAAGCGTGAAAACATCCATCCATTTTTCCATCGTGAAAACTGTCATGCGATATTTCTTTTTGTTTACCCGATCCCATACAGTCTCTTTCGAAGAAAGCTTGCTGCTTGCCCTTGATTGAGCTATCTTTTTCTTTTTGTTTGTTTTCATCGTAGCATCTACCATATAATACACTGCTATAACAATTGAATAGAAGTACTAATGTTGTTCAAAACAAGATCCATTTAAGAGTTTTGATGTTGGGGGTACAAACGTCAAAACTATCATGTAATATTTCTGGGCTATCCACAGGCCATAAGCCGGGTCGTTTTTCATTTGCTTCATTTCCTTGTTTTGTTTACCCGATTCCATACAGTCTCTTTGGAAGAAAGCTTGCTGCCTGCCCTTGACTGAGCTATCTTTTTCTTTTTGTTTGTTTTCATCGTAGCATCTACCATATGTGACCCTGCACCTCAAAACAAACAAAAAGTCGCCAGACATAAATTTTTAGTTAAGACCATATTCTGAAAGAGCAGACTTTAAGCTTTAAAATGATGTATAACTCAAATCAAATGGACTCTCCTAACCTATCTAAATATTGGAAAGAAAGCGCAAACTCAGGAAAAGAGTAAACTGAGAAAAGAGGCTCTGAAGTACAGTGTCTATTCAAGCGCTTAATCTTTGCCAAACCGTGCTGGCTGTGCGATGAATGGGACAAAAAACAGGAAGTAAACCACCAGAGTAACAACAATGAAGGGATTATCAGATTAAACTGAAATTGAGCATGCCTTATTGACATATTCTGTCCATAATTAATGCCAACTTTCAAAGCAGTAGCACTATCCTTTCAAAAGTTATTAGAGTTGAAAGTGAAGAGTGTGGACAAGGTTTTTCAGAAATGAAAAAGGCATTCTAAAGACACACCTAATCACACTATTCTACCAAAAATGTTCAAGATAAACTGCTAAAAAACACACTTTTCTGCCCGTTTTATGATACCAAATTTTAGCATAATGTAAAAGAAGACCCGCTTTTTCCGAAAATATGAAAAAGTCAAGTTCGGCTAGGTTGATCCATTTCACTTATTTTCAGTCCTCACGCAAAATTAGTGTGTGCGACTTTATGTTCGTTTTGAGGTGCACGGTCACATATACACTGCTAAGAATTGAATAGAAATACTAATGTTGTTCAAAACAAGATCCATTTTAGAGTTTTGATGTTGGGGGTACAAACGTCAAAACTATCACGTAATATTTCTGGGCTATCCACAGGCCAGGGTCGTTTTTCATTTCCTTCATTTCCTTGTTTTGTTTACCCGATTCCATACTGTCTGTTTGGAAGAAAGCTTACTACCTGTCCTTGGCTGAGCTTTCTTTTTCTTGTTGCTGTCATTTTATCATCTGTCATCATTACACGGCTATTAAAAACTGAATAGAAATACTATAATGTGATACGTAACAAGCTACATTTTAGAGTTCCGACGGAATGCCTTGAAATGCGATTTATGTAAGGATATCACAAATCGGTTGAATTCAAGGCTGTCAATATAGGCCTATATGTATTTATTGATAATTTTAATAATGAATAATGCCATTGATAAGGTAGCAGCAGTAGCAGCAGTAGTATTATTATTGCGAATTCTCACTGCCATTATTGCTGTAAATTATCATTAATATTCTTAGTGCTGTTGTAATTACCATTATTGATTATAGACATTACCGTTATAATCATTATTGTTATTGTCAGTGATGTATCATCACAATATCACCCCCCCCCCCCCCCCCCCCCCCCCAATCGCTTGGATTCATCTTCCAGTCTGGAGGTCAGCATCCAATCAGTACTTTGACTACAAAGACATCGAGTGATTGCATTCTTAGGGCACCTGATATAATTTTGTAATGTGGCGAGACTGGTCTACTGGTAGAATGACAAACACAATCATGTTGTATTATGACATCACCCTCGTAATTGGTGATTTTCCATCACTCGTGAGAGTAAAGAGTGGGGGGGGGGGGGGGGTAAAGTAGACGACGTGAACGAAGTGATCAGGTGGTGGCTATTTTAGCCTGACGCACTTTTATGTTCGCTCAAACGCCTATACAATGCATTTAGATCAAGCAGGGAAGTCAATGGCCAGGTTGCTTTGTGAGAAACTTGGCATTGAACCAGGATATATCATTTATAGGAAGGTGGGGGAAGCAATGTGGCATCTCACATCTCTTCCCGTGAAGCGGCCTTTCACTCCAGACGTAAAATTCTCAGAGGGTGACTTTTCTTCTCAAGCTTTCCTCAGTGGTGCCTTTAAAGGAACACAACGGTTTCACAACTCAAAAAAGGGCTCATGCTTTCTTCATCTATATACGTCTTAACACACTTCAAATCAAAGTGAAATTCCGTCCTGATAGTACATTCCTTTATAAAGGAAAACGGGGGGGGGGGGGGCAGAGGCGTAGATCAGTGAAAAATTTGGACACACCCGAACATGTTATGAAATCACATGGAAATGGCAAGTTTTATGAATTGTAAAGCAATTAGGCAACTGTGTGATACAAGTGCTAAGCAGCTCTTAATTCGGTCTGTTCATAGAATTTTTCTTCAGATCTGATTCTCTTGGTATAAGATAAGAGTCTGGAATGCCAGGTATGTTTTATTCATGTCCTCCTCAGCTCGGGATAAAACAGTATGATTTTGTTGTTGTTGCACGTGTCCTCGGCTGATATAAGTTTTGCCTGCGCCTAAATATATACATGAGTAATAATTATGAAAAGTATAAAATAATGAAATTTTTTGTTTTCAAAACAGGTCGCACCTACATAACACCTACACAGAATTACCGACTTGCCTTGCTCTCTGTACTACTGAGTAGTTCAGCTCATAACTTTGTGTGTGTGTGTGTGTGTGTGTGTGTCTGATTTTTTTTTTTTTTTGTCTAAAAGATCTTAGTGTTCTGTTTTGCCGATCTTCCTGTTTTTGTACGAAGCAATGAAATGATGGGTCAAATTTCTGTTCAACAACAAACAAATCAAAAACATGAATCATGGCTACCTTGCCACTCAGTGAGTGGCAAGATTTTCTTTATGTATCTCTTTACCTGGGGCCATCTTCCTCGTCAAGCTTTCAATAGCTTATGATGATGGTCCCCTGCATTTCATTTTTATCATTTCTTATTGCTTCCTTTTATATATAATATTCGTTCTTGAAAAAAAAATGTATGTATGATCCAAACGTTACGAATATTAGCTCTGTAAATGACTATGTAAGCATTTTGTTGATTTGTATTGATTTTGAAATGCAGAAATAAAAACTGAACTGAACTGAACTGAAAAGATTATATTATTGTATTATGATTATGGTGATGATGATGATGATGATGATGATTATTAGTACTATTATTATCACCAATATTATTATTACTATTATTATTTGGAGAAAGAAAGAGAGAGAGAGTTTAAACATCATCAACTAAACTTACTCAGTTTTTATCAGGTCATGTATGGTTTACCTTCATTTTTCATGAAAATTGAACATTCCATCAACTTGATACTGACACATGTTAAGAGTAGCAATCATTCCCCCTGCTTTTTGAAAACGGTTAGTCAAGTGCTCTTTAATTATGCTAGAAAATTGATTTTTTTTTTTTCTGGAATTCCCTTTATATTTTCTTCATGATTATTGTTCTCCACACTTGACATCACCTCTATTAGTCTCCTCATCCACCGGTTCCAACACCAAAATTTTAAAAAAATCATAACTTTTGCATCGATCGTCCGATTTTCCTCAAACTCTCACTAATGTGTGCTACTAATGTGTTTGCTTTCACTCAATCCACATTTCTATTTGGTTTTGGTTTCTTTTAACCCTCTGTGCGCCACCTCAATTTCATGTCCATAGGTTTGTGTGTAAAATTTGAACATGTTATTGGCACATGAATAGTTTAAGGGCAATTCCACACAATGCTCATGTTGAGCCTTGATAGCATTGCAGTATTGAGTATTTAGGCCTGTCATAATCAAGAATAATATTGAGCTTAACTAATAACTTTGTATTACACAACAAAATCCGACAAGTATAGATATTTATGAAAAAGTCTAATTTTAAGATAATGACGTTTCAAATTTCAAAAATATGTTTTCACAAATCAGTGATAATCTGATTTAATTGTAACCACATCCTCAAATTGGCAAAGTTGATGATGTCATTACCTCACAAGTGTCCCGGTGAACTGACACAAAACATGGAGAAACTGACGTAAAAACATGGAGAAAAAGTTGTCTCTCCCACGGATTAAACTATTTTGCAATTGTGTTATAACCTAGAAACGAAGGCGTAGTATAAAAAGGTTGTCGCTAAATCATCTGAATATTGAGCAATGTATCACCAGGTGGTGAGCTTTTTAGCTAATTACATCATTGTCTGCGAGTCCGTGCAATTTTGAACAATTATTGGTTCAATGAAAACATGTCACATTTGGAAATCCTTTGATCGTGTTTATTCGTAAGATTTATTTGATGAAACTTCTACCATTATGATACTCTTAGAATATTTCTCGACATTTTTCTAGTTTTCGAGTTAATTTAGAAATCACAGACACATAGTTGGGATTGCATTTTGAAACCTGTGACCTAAAGACCGAATGATGGCCTTGGGTAAAATGAAGGAAAATCATCTTTAGCATTTTATACTCCTATTTATTATTATTATTATTTTTTTACATTGCGCAAGAATTGACGTCACAATAGTGCGAGTTCCGAATTCCATTTGACTCCCAATTCCGAGGTCATGCATCAGTCAGATACATTTTTTTTTTTCGGTTTATCGACACTTGGTTTAAAGGGATGTTACAATATTGGTGGAGATGAGAATTGGGCTTTTAACTTTTTGCGAGATACCAAGAAAACACTTATGATATACATAGTACAGAGCATACCATCTTAAGAGGAATTCAAAGTTTATTTGATGAAAATCTGGTTTGGAATGACTGAAACACCCAAAAACAAAGTAAAACAAAGCGATCTTAATAAAGTGTGGGTCCCACACTTTATTAGAATCGCTCTTTTTTTGCATATCTCAGCCATTTCAAAACCAATTCTCATCGAATAAACGTTGAATTCCTCATGGAATTACATGCTCTTTCATATTTCATGAGAGGTTTCTCATTGTGTCACCAAATATGTTAGAAACCTAAAATTAGGTCTCAACCAAAACTATACGATCCCTTTAATATCAGACGATCTACTTTTCCAGCTCGTCTAACACCACTGCGACTAAACTCATTTTGGTCTGCAGTTGTACTATCAATTTCATTTAATTTCCATTGTGTGTGTGTGTGTGTGTGTGTGTGTGTGCGTGTGTGTGTGTGTGTGTATTCAATCCTCACTTAGGTGGTCCAATGCACAGTTTGGCTAATCATCGTTTCGTCTAATGACCAAAATGGTCTAATTGCCAATGATTCCAATTTCTTTTTTAATGGTAATGAGGCTAAGTGGCAATATGATGGTCACTAGGCGAACTGGTTGTAGACGAAATGGAATTGGACCATGTGGGTTGCGACTTGTCTATCAACCGAAGTGGGAATACACCGAAATATATAGGGCCTATCATAATTATATTCTTCTTCTTCTTCTCCACCCTCTTTTCTTGTGTGTGTGTGTGGGTGGGGGGGGGGGGGGGGGGAGGGGGATGGGGGTGGAGGTCGGGATAAGACTTCCAGACCCTCTGCCCATACTATTCCGTTATTCAGGATATTGACGCCATCAACGTAGAAAACTAGTATAGTTAAGTTGGTTTTGTAAGGCGGCAACTTCGTCGCCGCGGAGTCCAGTCGGCAAAGGGTCTGGAAACCAGACTAAGATCGGGAGGAGGACGCCGCGCGAAGCGTCGCTACGTGGCGTGACGACAAACATTGAATGGGGATGGATGGAATGTGAGTGAGGTTCCAAAGGTCATGATAGGGGATTCCCCTCCAAGATATAATTGCGCAATCAAGTTTGACTTTGAGAATAACGTGTTCAGCAGCGGTCCACGTAGGATCCCTGCTTGGATGGAGTCCCAGAATAGAGAGCGTAGTATTAAAGGTATTGTTTACTATTGAAAGCAGTGGTTAAAAAACAAACAAACAAATTTCTAAGATATCACATTTGATGAATTTGTGTAGGTCAGTCGTATCACAAAATATCCTGCCATATAAAAATTGTGCAATACAACCTAAAATATAAGTAGATATCACTATTCCCCCCCCCCCCAAAACCTCAACAGTAGACGGTTTATTTTTGAAACAGAGGTATCAATATACTATTGTTCACTTTCTGTATATTCAACAACACTTAACAGTGATTATACCGATCAATTGCATTTTCACTGGTTATTTATAATCTATATATATATATATATATATATATATATACATGTATATATATATATATAATTATAACAAACATAAATATATATCAATGCAATTTCCGTTTCTTTTCAAACTATTCAAACACATGAGCACAGGAGTAAACTGTATTTCTAATGTTTTTTTTTTTTGTTTAATGCAAATCAGGAAAAAAAAACATGTTTACTTTATTATTTAATGTTATTTCATTTTACATTGTACTCTATGTGATGTAGGGCCATGCATGTTCATCGATCCAGGGATTGTACATTGTTGCTCTAAGTTCTGCTCCCTAAGACTAGAAAGATTGGTTGCCTGTAAAGCAGAGAATCATTTTTCAAACTCTGCTAATTGTATATAGAGCTATTCATGGTACAGCACCAGTGTACATACAGGAACTTGTAGAGTTAAAAACATCATTTCAAATATTTTATCATCTTCGAAATTCACGGGATCAAACATTATTGAAATATCCATCTGGGAAATCAAAAGTTACTCTTGGTGACAGGGCATTTTTGTACGCTGCACCAAAATTATGGAATAATCTCCCTTTGTTTGTAAGACAAGCAGTTACAATTAATGAGTTTAAGGCCAGGTTAAAAAGTCTTCTCTTGAAGTAATGTATTTTCTGTTTGAATTTCTTGTATGCATGTCATTTTGTAAAGTGCTGTACAGTATATTATCATTATTAGTAGCTGCGCAATATAAATGTCCTTTATCATTATTATTATTATTATTATTACTATAAGAAAGAAGAAAAAATTGTTTTGGTAGGACCTCACATGTATATATTCGGCAGATCAACTTGCATAGTCAAGTATACTCAGTCATACCCATAAACAAAACTTGCATTGTCCGACCAATTATTATCAAGTGAATTACTGACTTTTAATCAAGAGTACTTTGGTCAAGCTTCAACAAGTGAAATCTATTTTTTTTTCTATCTCAATAATTCGCTTGCGGAAAACTGGAATGGTTTGTGTCATCAAGCCTGTTCACATATACAAAGTCTTCAAAATACAGATCATGTTAAGATATGTAGGTCAGTTGTTTGACAAAGCATCCTACCATATAAACATTTTGAAAAAAAATATGTCACAATTTTTCTCAGTAAAACAATAACTGTCATATCAAAATAAACAGGGTTTATTCTGGAAGCAATTTTGTCATAACTATTGTTCACATTATTTTTTGTATAACACTGGTAATACGATTAACATTTTTACCACGGTTGTTTCTTCCCTTAACTCACACTTAAGAACTATTTTGAAGCACTAACATTTTTTTGTTTTGTTTCATCTGCAAAGTGGTGAACAATGCCTTTAAAGGACACTCTCACTAAACCTTTGAATCATCTATGTCCTTGTAGGCCTTCCTCTATAATATCTTTCTCTGTTAAACTAGTCTGTGATGTGACTATACTGCACCATACACCTGTAACTTATTCAAAGATTGGTCTCATCAGGCCTTTGAACAAAGATCTAAGGGTCTCCTCTGACACCCAAATTCTCTTCCAAAGTCCTGCATTTCTTCGAAACATAAGTGAAAGTCTCGGGTGCAAAACTATATTGAGAGAGAACGAGAGAGGGAGAGAGAGGAAACTCCCATCTTGTTTGACATTACTAGCCTAAAATATATGAAGAGTTTGTTCGCAAAAACCGATAAGTCCATTTTTTAAGATTTTGAAGTACGGTCTCTGTCATAAAGTACAAAATAATACCTTTTCAGTGATATATTGGCCACTACATAATAAGGTACATTTTTGAAGTTATGGTCAAAAAGAAGCAAAAATGTTCTTATTATTCTCTTCATTTTTCTTGACCTTTAATCGCAAATATCTCCATTTGGCAAATATGGACTTATCGGTTTTTGCGAACAAACTCTTCTTTCCAGAATTAAGAGCAAACTGTTTGCTAAATGAGGAAAAAGATATACAACAGCATCTGACATCTTATGATATATGTTAAGATCACTTTTATTCATGCAGCCTGTTAATGTGGAGTAGGTAACAGGGAAATATCTGTGTACTGAATACAACACATAAACATAGACAATGTCATATACATGTGTGAAAAAGTGACAAGCCAAATATTTCAAGTCAGTTCAATTTTTCAATGAAAAAAAATCAAACACTTTAATTGGCTCATTTATATTATCATTATGTTGAGCTGTTCCAGACACCAACTAGTTATAAATCTCAACTACATGTAAGAACACTATAGACAGAGAGCTAGTGCAGACTTATCCTGTATAATAAGAGAACTAAATGAGGAAAAATATCATACAAAATCACTTCTTATATCTTTCAATGTTCGTTCCATGATGTTCATGACATAAAACATATAGAGGATAGTTACAAATGAACCATATAAAAACAAACACTTGTGCAAGTATGTTTTAGCAAGTAGATGCTCAAGCTCATGCCCTCAAAGTTTTACACTACATGTACTGCCAGAAATGGTGTAATACAAGTACATGAATCACAACTTATGTAACAAACTACATTTACTAATTACTTAAAACAGATCTATGTACTACATAATACACATGGACACACTGAGCGAATCAAAAGGTCACAAAAGGACAAAAATGTGGTTCAATTTCCCAACTCTATCAATGTCTTCGGTGACAAAGTATACAATATAACATGACACAGAAATAATCTCTGCACTTTTTGAACACATGACAAGAATTCTGTTACACATTACTTGTATTATGAGAAAGCTGACCCAATTCAAGTGTAAACACAGTCCAGACTAAAAATCAGTTAAGCGGCTACTTTAGCTTGAAGCCAACTTTATTGGTTACTTGGCTTGGGGCCAGCTCTTTTTGCCACTGACTGGTCACGTGATCATCTCCTCCATGGGTCATGTGATTCCCCATACTATGATCACATGTTACCTGCATGTTCTTGTATTCAACACCTCATGTTACATATTTGCCCTTCCACATGCGTCTATGGAGAGAACAGAATTCTTCAGAAAAGCAAAATAACAAAACAGAATGCACAAAACAACAAAAAAGTCATGCATGCTACAATGTACATTTGTAACTCCTAGCTATCCTCTGATCTGTTGTGCCCATGCTTGCTATTATAGTTTGTTTGTTTATTTTTTTTTTCAAAATTGGTTTTTGTTTCGGCACACTAATTGTGTAAAAGTGCACTATAAACACCTTGGAGAATACATGTATCTATCTATAAATAAATGTCACTCACTGGTCATGACCAAATGAACTCTGGAATACTTTAAAAAAAGACAATAAACAATGGCTCATGATAAGAACAACTGTACCTCCAGCTTTCTTAAAGGCACATAGTCCCAGTGGTTTAGTTACATGCATATGCATGCGCACGGCGCAAGTTTCCTATAGAGACCTACACTATCGACTCCTCTTTAGTGCTTATGCTTTGACCCATTTGGCAGCGTTAGCAAACTTCTGTTGTGATGTCATTCTAAGAAGCAAATAAGCATGCTTCCTGACATCACTACAGACTGCATGATGTGCAGAGAAGACAACGAAGGCAATGTTACCTACAGCTGTAGCAACACCTATGCGCTTCACTCTTAATGACAGCTCAACTTCGGCAATCTTCGTATCATGCTAACGGCAATCGGCAGTATCATCCAACAGCACCCTCTCATCCACCGGGACTATGCGCCTTTAACACAGCCACTTCAGAGCCCATTCACAACATATCAAGTGTGTACATGTAGAGAGCGTTTACATACAAACAGTTTGCACTCAGTGTCTACCAGTACATACATGTATGTATATCCACATGAACAGTGTGAAGCTAGTGTGAATGTGGACACATTATACCGTGTGCATGTAATACGACTGTAGTTTTCCAAGATGATTCTACTTGATACTTTTGACAAGTTGATCTATGAACACAGCAGCATTTCACAATGTGATTTGGGAGAAATGGATTCATACTGGAAATCAACTTTTATGTGTAACCACTGCAGCCCTGGGTAATGTGTGAATACGCATTCAACCACAGCCATACTGTATGAATAGTGCCATACATATACACAAACAAACATGCACAGGCAAAGAAAACACAAGTCATGGTGGAAAAAAAAAACAAAAACAACAAGTCATTGCAATAATTACAGCATCCAACATAAACCATCACCACCCCCCCCCCCCAAAAAAAAAAAATTATCATGACAGAAAAGAAAACGAAATCCAATAAAATGACACAATTCAGTAAAAAACTGTCACATGTTCACAAAAACTTTGGATTAACTTTGGTTTGCTTTAAAACTCCATAGGCATAGTGCTATCCTCCAAATACTGTACATGTACATGTATGTACACTCTATTAAAAATGCATTGCAACATAACTTCAAAGAAGAAATAGAAAAAAAAAATCCTTCGACACACACAAACCAAAGCTGTATTATTCAAAATACAGTGCGCAAGCCTGAAACTCTATTGCTGTCTGACACATCAGTCTACATGTAGACTACTCAGTATTGTGACCTGTTGCTGTTAAGTACACAGTTGAAAAGAAGTACTGGAGGACAGGGGAATGTGTAGTGATCATGGATCCCATTTCAGATGAATAGAAGTCTCACTTCTCAGGAATCTTTGTAGAAGCTCACAAGCCTGTCAAGCTTTTTCACACTCCTAACAAAACCACAACCCACACACACATAGATATGTATTCCCAACCACCAAGAGTAACATTTTGAGACAATACCTGTATAATATTTTTCTTGTCAAAATAATCCAAAATATTACATCTAGTATGCATCAGATCGCACAGCTTACAAAAATGCTATTAAGCCAAACGCACCATGTACTTAAAATGAAATACATCAAATCACACAACAGAGGAAAAAGATAGTTTTTCAGCATTTTCTTCCATACGTAGAAGTGTGTGCTGAATTGTTTGCAGATTTCATGGGCATGGAAAGTTTGTTCCCATGGTATCACTATGGCTACAATGATTAGGAAGCAGGGCCCACGCTGCACCTGCTGCATGCCTGCCGGAGCATCACCATTCTGCTTCCACCAACGTCCCGTCTCCATGGCGCCCTGCAAGATACGTCCAGGACAGTAGCAGCTTCTTGCTCCTGACTGTCAGGGCAGCACGCTGCTCCCGAGTATTGAAGTGTAATACACCGTCTGGAAGTTACCACGACACCAACAAGAATTGATGGATGGACATGGATCCAGAAGGTGATCATTGACTATCACTTTATGAGCCCTTGGTGATAAGACAACCCATGCCCATTCATGAAAGAATCTAAGGGGCTGGATGCACTCATCGCGAGCTCATGGCCACCTAAAGTTCCATCTGAGGATAAAACAAAATAAAACACAATGTCTCATCAGAGCTGAAATTCTTGCATGACATTTCACTGTCATGAATGCACTTCCACTCACTAATCACTTCTTTTTTTTTTCTTACATTAAAAATGCCTACCACTTGATCACCCATTTCATATTTAAAATCAGAAACTGTATTTAAAGCAAAACATGAGACAAAGGGATTATATGAGTAAAAAAAAGAATGGACAGCTTGGGGATGTAGCAAACAATAAAAACAATTAACCTGCTCATGGATTTGTGGGTATTAGAGGGGATGGCTAGCAGTGGCGGATCCAGAGGGGGGCGCAACCGGCGCACGCCCCCCTTTATTTTTCTTTAAAAAACAAAAGAAAAGAACTAGAAATGTCGCTAAGGCGACTGGTATGCCTCCGCCATAATGCATGATTCTCCTAATAGGTCTATAGTACATCCTAATGTAGACAATGTGTGATTACATGTTCACAAAATTGGCGAAATAGTAAAATGAGTTTGTCACAAATGTGTTGAATGTTCACCTTCCTTGACCTAGGTTTAATTGGAGGAATAGGAGAGCATGTATTTGGGGATTTAAGGACTTTAACTTGACTTTGACCAACTCATAAGATTAATGCATTGAGAAATTTTCAAAGTATGGAGAAAAAGTGCGATTTCTGTATTGAAAAGTTCATTGTTACCAGTTTCATCTGGCCTTTGACCCTAAAATTCATAGGATAATCACTGTCAGGCACAACATGCATAAATATGTAGTAAGTTTCAAGATAACTTGCAAGCCACTTCTGAGATATGGAGGAAAAAGTTAGTTCAGCACTTTCCTTTGATCTTTGACCTTTTGACCTTTGAGGCAAACAAAAGAAAGGAAAAAAAAGCTTCCAGAGAATCTCTATTAAGTTATACATGCATACACCAAGTGTAAAAAAAAAAAAAAAAAATCCTGCTAGCATTGCATAAACATGAGGGAAATAGTAAAATTTTGAAGTGTTGCCCTTGAGCTTTGACCCCTGACCTTTGACCAATGAACCCTAAATTCTCTGGATAATCACTGCCAGTCAGTACATGTACATATACATATATACTATGTTCCATGAAGATACCTTGAACAATTTCCAAGATACGGAGAAAAAAGTGAAGTTTTAATATTTTTACTTGACCTTTTGACCTTTGACCTCATGACCCCAAACTTTCACCAGAGAATCTTAATTAGGTAATACATGTATACACTAAGTTTCAAGAAAATATCTTCAGGCATTGCATAGATATGGTGGAAATAGTGAAATTTTACATATTTGAACTTGACCTTTTGACCTTTGACCTTGAGCGTGTGCACCAAAAAGTTGATAGGCACAACTTCACCCCCTAATACACATACATGCCAAGTTTCATGAGGATACCTCAAAAGGTTTTTTAGTTACGCTGTCCACAAAATTCATTACGGACGGAAGGACGGAAGGACGGAAGTCCTCACGGTGATATACTTGTGTGTCTACCCCTTTGTTCTCCCTTTTGTTAAAATAGACACACAAGCAAAAATTTTAGCCACACAAGCCTGACGGAATAAAGGCCATCTATTGTGCACTATTGTTCTCCTAGCCACACAAGCATACTCTCGTGAGCACGGACGGACGGACAGACGGACGGACGGACGGACAACCCGAACACATAATGCGTCTGGCACCACTTCGTGGCGGAGGCATAAAAACAATGAAACGAAACCCGGAAGTGGCACCAGAAATATTAGTTACAAAAATATTTGCTTCAGAACGGTCTCATATTCAAGTAATGTGCAGTTTACTGTACAGGCATGCTACAGCTGTACCCTGGAAACATTAAACTGCATGTTGCTTGACTATGAGACCATTCTGAAGCAAACAATTTTCACACAACAATAGATATAATATAATGTACTCTTCAATGAATCCCACAAGGATTGGAACAATCATCCCCCAGCATTCCCACTGATTCCCACTGATCAGTTACTAGCCATTCCCTTTAACAACATTGGTATCATGCCAAGTGACTTTGGTACATGTAGACTTCAGTACATGTAGTAAAGCTCAGTCTGATCTTAATCCTGATACACTTGGGGAAGAGATACTTGTACAGTTGTAACATGCACTATCTCTACATGTATGGGAGACTGCCTCATATCGGAGGTAAAGGGTTCACATTTTTATGAGCATTTCCCTCACTTGATATTCCCATGATGGGTGAATATTTTACAAGAATAATCCAAGATGATAATCCAAGAGAATAATCCAAAATCTTTACACACACACATGTGACATACACACACACACACACACACACACAAAACCAAAGCAAATTGAATGATATTCTTGTAAAACATCTTTGATTACTAAGATTTTGCACTTACAGCTGCTTTATAAATCCAAGATAGTGAAAAAAAGGCAAATAAAAGCTGGTTTGACTGTGTACGATGCAGGTTGTATCTCGCAGAGGAGATGCATTTACATCGGTAAAATAAATCATGACAATGGAAGTGAGGAGGACCTGGAGAAGATTTGGTCTCCATATAGAATCTCATGCAGCTTACCTTGAACGGTCTGACCAATAGGAGTCGTTGGTTCATGCATAGATGGCGCTGCATCCATGAATGGTTCTCCTCGCTCATGGAATGGCTCCGCTCCTAGGCGCAGTTCCCGCTGCACTGGAGGAGCGTGGATGTCAACGGTGAGACTGCCTGCCGGGGTGGCTGTCTCAGTATTGGGATCACGGCCATCAGTGCTCACTTGGGCCACGCTGACAGCAACAGTGTCATCATGTGGAGCAGCTGCCGTCTCATAGGCGCTGTCTTGGGGCACACTGAGGGGTCCACGAAGGGGTTGGGTTGGATCCTCACCTGGCTCTGACGACAAACTCCTGCTCCCATCACTTTGGCTGGATTCAGGCTGGGACGGCTCGTCGGGTAGAAGAGGTTCCGCTGCATCGGGTGGTGGGGTACCCCGCGCATGCCCCAAATTGTTCATTTCTATGTCTCTCTGCCCCGCCATATCGTTTTCACGTACAACTGGTCCCCGTTTCTGATCACATCTGCATTTTTTAAGCATGTTCCAGAGGAAAATGCTGAAAATAATTAGAGCCGCTAGGAGGGCGAAGTACACCCACCCAGGGAGCTCACCGGGCCCAGTCTCTGTGGAACCACCCGTGCTTGAAGTGCTTGTCATCAGATCCACATAGGTAGCATTGGAGTCTTGAGGTACATCAGGTTCAGTAGGAGAAGAGCTGGGCTGCAGTGTTGTCTGTGTTGAAAGCTGCACAGCTGCTGAAAAATAAGCAAATCATCAATCAAATGCTTACGAGTAAAATCAAACACCTCACTGGCACTGTGATATATATTCTATGTACAAGCATTCAATCTATTCTCCAAAAAGTACATCTTATCTAAACTATATTCTATGATATCTTTTCCACAAGATCAACTCACATTGAAAGGTGTGGTATAATGATTGTCAAATGACATGAAAGTCTGTTGCTCTTTAGAATCATTGCCTTCTGATTTTCAAAACCAATAGGCAGAGACCTCAACCCCAAGCATAAATTCTTAAACTGAATAATCTCCTGCCTGGATCCCCTAGCACACTGCAGACTCTGATCATGTGAATATTATGCTCATAATATTACTATCACAGGCCCTTGGGTTATGAATAACAAACGTGTACAATCACACAAATTAATGCCAGAACAGATTCGCAATAAAGCTTGTTTTGCACTTTATACCAGTGTATTTCATTGTAACATCCAACCAATACAACTAATAAGCCAATTATGGAAATTTCTGGACAAAATCCACATTTAGTTGAGAGCAAATTAAAGGGGATGGCTAGTAACCGATCAGTGGGAATCAGTGGGAATGCTGAGGGATGATTGTTCCAATCCTTGTGGGATTCATTTAAGAGTACATTATGTATCTGCTCTTGCGTGAAAATTATTTGCTTCAGAACGGTCTCATATTCAAGTAATGTGCAGATTAATGCCCCGTCACTGACCAGGGACGCTTACCTGGAAACATTAAACTGCACATTACTTGAATATGAGACCATTCTGAAGCAAATAATTCTCACACAAGAATAGATATGGCCTTTTTTACGATCAGTGGTGTAACTTTTGTACTCGGAGGGTCAAAATTTCAAACAAAATAGTTTTTCATTATTCTGTTTGATTCCTGTTTGAAAGTATTCAAATTTTTGAAAAAATAACATTTCAGACCTTAAAGCTGAAGGGTTATTGGTGTAATTTAAGGAAAACCCTGGCACCTGAAGTAAATTTAAGCAAAATTTTGCTTTCATGAATTGCACCATATTGACAAAACTCTGTAGTCAAACTTCACCATGCAAAGTTTATATGGTTAACAACAATATATAGTTTGTGAATCAAAACTATTTGGGGGTTGAATATAAAGTGAATTTTTAAAAAAAATACATGAGATTTATAAATTTTTGCTAAAAATACCAATTGACATGCAATTTTTAAGATTTTAACTATTTATTGGAGGGCAGGCCAGGTCAAACTCTTACTATAACAAGTCTTTAAGAAGGGCTACCTTCCTATGTAGGTTAAATAAAATTCCAATCATTTCTTTAAAACTTGGATTTTTCACACATGGATGTTTCGGAGGTGACAGTTAACATATTAGAATGTTTCGGAGGTGACATTAATATTAACACTCACTTTTTTTTAAGAATAAGTGACAATAACACAAAAACTTCTTCTTTTTATCAATGTTTTTAATAATTATAACTCGAGAACAAGAAATTAACTCCTGTTTCAAGCAGATAAACCACACAGAACAAGTGTTTTGTTACACTTCATTAATTAGCATGGGTACCGGTAGTGTGCCTTCCATTTGGGCGAAGGATGTAAGCTAAATATTGTAATCTGAAGAAACATGGCATTTCATTTTCTACCTTAACTTGAGATGAGGGTGTGAGATCATTTTAGTAATGTTTCTTTGCTCTCTGAACATTTTATTCCACAACACCAGGGAAGAATCACTTCGTTTCGGAGGTGACATTCAATGTTAACATTGTGTTAGAATATTAATTTACAGTAAGAATATGATGGACATAAGCTAGATATTGTAACCTGAAGAAACATGGCATTCCATGTTCTACCTTAAATTGAAATGAGGGTGTAAGATCATTTCAGTAATGTTTCTTTACTCTCAGAATATTTTATTCCACAACACCAGGGAAGAATAACTTTGTTTCGGAGGTGACATTCAATGTTAACATTGTGTTCATGTATTCATATACTATGTCCCCCCAAAAAAATTTACAATTAGACTTTTGCATTGATAGCACCCAATATGATTAAATCAACTAAATTCTACTTTGGGGTCTTAAATTATAACATCTTAGCTCTATTTTGCAGAAAGCCCCAGTCAATTTGGTTAAGTGATCTCAAAGAAATGTGGATTGTTATAAAGGATGTCAGGAGTCTGATTCTTCCAAGTTCAGCACTTGGATGCTCTTGGAACTGCATATTAATGTGTAAGCACAATATACAGAACTTGGAGGGAAGGGAATCCTCACATGCTCTACAAAAATCCTCAATTCTCTTTGACCTCTGAAGCAAAGTGAATGGGGTTTTCTGTAAGGCGTGGGCAATGAGTTATAGTTTCAATCCCTTACATTGTATTTTAGATTGATTCACTATCTTTAAAGTTATCGTTGCGGAGGGTACCACTGTAATTTTTTGGCGGGGACATACGGTATGAATACCAAAGGCAAAAATTCTTATTTGACTTGTGTACGTTTTTGTTTGCAGGTAGTTTTATAAATACATTAATTCAAGGATGTTCATGAATTCTTCATCATCCTTGATAGCCACCATACCAATGTTATGATACTGGTGAAAGGTGTTTGGTTCATCTGGGATAAATTTTCTATACACCAGATTCATTTAAACTGTTGACATTACTAAAATATATTTTACATTTTTTGAATTGATTGAAAATTACCTGCAAATCATGCATATTTAACAGTCACTTTTGAGAGTAAAAAGTATATGATAAGAAAAAACATTTTATTGTTTTTGAGGTGACACAACACAGAGACAACCCAACTTCTCAGGTGTTAAATATTTAGTGAACATTCATGTCTTTCCTCATAGCTTTAATTTTCAAATATAAGCTCTTTCTTTCAGTTTTTACTTGTTATTTTGTTTGGTTATTCTCTTTCATGATAATGGATACCAGCTCATATTTTGTTTGAGATTGTAATTCATACTAATCTTTAACAGGTTTTTACAGTTTGGTTAAGACAACAGTTTGTGTTTCCCAGCTGAAGAGAGCAGCATAATGCTTTTCTGTGAACTTGAGGGGAAAATTTGTTTTTGTTCAGTAATTTTCCCCATCAACTTCACAGAAGGTCCCGGACACAAACTGGTCTCAAATAAACCTATAAGGGACCGAAACTGGAAAAGGACAAGTTCACCTCAATAGACATAAGGGTTGAGTAAATATAGCAATATTAGTAAAACACATCAGTGAGAGTTTGAGGAAAGTATGGCAATCCGTTCCAGAGTTATGGATTTTTGCAGTATCTGCTCAGTCAAAGCTGAATGAGAAGACTTCTATAGCTTGTGATGTCACATGTGCACAAGGATATAGAGAAAGTATCAAGAAAATTCAACATTCTGTATTTTCATTTTTCTTGCACAACAAAAGAACACATGACTTCTCTCTTTTGGAAGGCAGGGTGAATAATATTGCCCTAAAATACATCAGAAGCAAGTTCAAGAAATATGCACTTTTTTCAAAAAGTAAAGTTTTGTGAAATTCACTTATATTTTCCTTATATCGTTGTATGCATGTGACATCATACACTGTCGTAGTCGTCTCATCCAGCAGTGATTGCGCAGATACTTAAAAACCCATAACTTTTGAATGGATTGTCCAATTTCCCCCAAACTTTCAATGATATGTTTTACTGTTGAACATTTGCATTCACTCAATCCACATGTATATGAAAGTGGACTTGTCCTTTAAGAAACTATTTTCTTTTCCTTGAAATTCCAGTACTTAAAGCCAAATTCTAAGATAAAACATAATAACAAAACAAGGTAAACACCTCATCAAAAGTACTGAAATAGAACTACAATTTTTTTTTTTTTTTTTTTATCTTTCCCTTTCCAGTCCTGGGGACTTGTTCCTCTGTTCACTTTAGTTGTCACATAACTTAAATAATCTTAAAAAATACAATGTCATAAACAGTTGGTTCAACTTGGAAAATGTAATAATTATTGTCATATTAAAAAAAAAAAATCACATAATTTTGTTTATGATTACCACATTGTACATGGAAAAACAACAATTCAAGAACAAGTTGTGCACCAGCTATAGGCATGTGGCCTTTTTGTGGAGTTTGATGATTTGATGATTTTTTTTTTTTTACATTTTTTTTTTAAAGATTGTGGACTAGGGCATGCATGAACTGCCACATGTATTACTTTGGTATCAAGGGAATTCTGGTGAGCTATGTATACAAAAGTCACTTCTGTTGTGATAATTTTGTAGTATATTAAATGTATTAGAAAATGTTAATAGATAGTGAAAAGGAACTGAAGTCTTGCCTTTCACTATCACATAACAATATGGTGTTAACAAACAATGTCACCTCCGAAACACAAGAAAAAGCAACCTACAAGGAAAGCTGTGATTGGTAAATCTTCACAACTAAATTGCTTGTTGGAAATCAAGCTTCTAAGATGAAAGCATCTATATGTTTACTTAACTAAAGCAGGAGAAATGATCTTGATTACAATATTATATATACAACAGATGGGTGTATTTTGTGCATTCTCATTGTTAAAAAAAGTGAAAAAATGTAAATTTGCCCTAAAACGTACAGTCTAGTAATAAAAAAAAGAGTGAGAGTGTGGTAGTTGATTTCTCCACTTTCAGACTTATGTTACTAAAATAAATGAAGCCATTGGAGTACATGATATGGTTTCTCTTCAACAGAAATGAACAAAAAATCTTGTTAACAGTGTTTTGTCACCTCCGAAACAGTAATTTTTAGTTTTTATTGAATCTTTTATTAATCCCTAGAAAATTCTCACTTCCTGTTGCCATATTACTATTGTCATCCAAAAGAGATTCCTGTCAATTGGACAGAATCAAACAAAATTGCTTTGTCTTCGAGAAATTATCAAATATAATATGCCTGTTGTTTCGGAGGTGACAATTGTTTCGGAGGTGACAAGTGTTAACGGAAAATTGTAAATTGCTCCGAAATGAAAACAACAGGCTATATTTCTACTACCTTCCTTCAGAGATAATGTGAGGGGATATGTTACATTTTTGCAAATGTAATGTATAACTGATGTCAAGAATAAAAAAATTAAATACATAAATCTGTTGTCTCGGAGGTGACAGAAATGTTAACGGAAAAGTTACATAAATTTATAAACGCTCACCAAAAAATGATAAGTTATTTGAATTAAATAATCTTTGGATCAAAGTTAACTCAGATTGATTACTATTCTGTTTTGATGGAAATTAGCAAAGTTGAATTTCAGAATTGTGAACAAGAGCTAACTCAAAAGAGGGGTTAATTGTTAACGGAAAATGTCACCTCCGAAACATAAAGTTTGGACAATTTCAGTATTTAAAGAAGACAAAGCAGAACCTGGTAAACATAATAGGTCTTAATGTTGGATACCTGTCTATCACAACAGCAACAAAAATAATGAAAAGGAATAAACAATTTAATATGCTAGCTCTGACAAAAATACTATGTCAGAGTGAGTACACCAAAAGTGTTGGATTTCAAGCATGTAAGTGCCTGCCACATCTGAAAGAAAAAGAGAGGAAAGTTCATTAAGGTACCCAAGGTAGACACTGTGGGTGGTAAGTTTATGAGAAAAAATAATGCATATCTGTCAGTGTATAAGAAAGTTATACACCAATTAGTGTCAATACTGCATTTTACACCACTGATTGTAAAAATGGCCATATATAATGTACTCTTAAATAAATCCCACAAGGATTGGAACAATCATCCCTCAGCATTTCCACTGATTCCCACTGATCAGTTACTAGCCATCCCCTTTAAACGTGATTGAACACCCTTTGGTACCAAAAATATATACCACACATGAGTTATTATGGCACAAACAAGTTTATATGTACTTGAAAATCGTGCGAATTGAAGAAAAAAGAATGCTGACTCTTGAGAGAATCAAGTACATGTACCATTTGAGTTGCAACGCTTTAATAGATTCAAGGACCTCAACTCAAGTAACATGAACTCACTGTACAGTTGTATGTGACATACAGTTTGGATTATTGCACAAATATACTATGTATGTGATCAACTGACTTGACATCAATGACACTCACCCCATTTCTCACAGGTTTCCATGCAGCCATCTTCGTTCTCCTCTTCACAGTGTGGGTCACACGGTTCACAAATGCCCAGGAAGGGTGCGCAGAAGTATCCCGTGAGGTTGGCGCACATCCCACGGCAATTGTCCAAGTCCGGCAAAATGCGGCCATAGGAACCTTCTGCAGCCGTCAGAAGGACCACGATCACAGCACACATGGCTTCAGGAAGCGATGATGACATATCAACTAGAAGGTAATTAAACATTTTTCTTCTTTTTTTTTTCAGTTCCAAGTGTCAAGAAGACTCACTGAAGATGTTCCCGCTGGGTGTTTACCTGCAAGATCTGACGACAGATGATATAAAAAGAACTGAATAAATATGAAACAATTAAATTTTTTTCATTGGCAGCAGACGATTTCAGCTTTTAACAATGCTACATTGTTTTTCAATAGATTATATTAGATAGTGTACATGTACATGTATGTTCCACACTATCTTGTGACATTTAACTTATGATAATTGACAAGGACTGAACATGCACACTATCCATCAGTCTATAATATGTATCACACCTCTCCTATACCAATGTACACGATGTATGTATTTATAGCACATACACAGTTGTACTGTGAAACCAGAAATTTTCACGGGAATGAAACTTTCGCTGTTAGGCTGTCAACGCTGATTCATAAAAAGTTTCACGTCACAAATACAACTGTACTTCTGGTTTTACAGTACTGCAGTGATACATCATGAATGATGCAACTCATGCAATCATGCTTTTTCCATACCCACAGCTGTTTATAGTTTGTTTGTTTGTTTGTTTGTGTGTTTGTTTTTTGTTTTTTTTTAAATATCAATGTTATACATTTTCCCTCTCTATGCTCCATATTTGCTAGTCTGGCTTCCAGACTATCTGCTCATACTAATATAATTCCCAGAATATTAA
The DNA here is from genome assembly GCF_040938485.1 of Diadema antillarum. Lineage (NCBI taxonomy): Eukaryota > Metazoa > Echinodermata > Echinoidea > Diadematoida > Diadematidae > Diadema > Diadema antillarum. The sequence continues at coordinate 377,359 of NW_027271763.1, forward strand.
CGTCCTCTAACGACAAAAGAAGTAACAGGTACAATGTAAAGCTGGACAGTCCTGTAGATTTTGCCTTCGGCAAAAGCAGTGACGAAGCAGAGGGCGTATTTTGTAAAAGGAGTACACTTGTACGGTTGGCAAGTCGCATCCCTTGAAATACACCCTAAGCATTCCGTAGAGACATGTACTGTAGTGTACATGTACCATAAAGAATGTTACACTTTATAGACAATTGCATGACAGCCATTGGACTCAATAGAATTGCTCAGCAAACCCATATTACCCAATTCTGGGCAACTGTAACTCAGTGAGCAGTTGAGTGTTGAAACTATGGACTACCTGCCCAAATCACCACTTGGGAGACCGGAGTATTTTGCTCTGAAGTTACATGTACAAAGCCATATATTGCACAATTTTAATATTTCAAAAGAAATGCACATCTTTATGCCTGAAACTCAGATTTCATTTTGTGAACTGACAGATACGGCTAATATTTCATTGGTCAACAAGTTGTCAAAATATTTGAACTGCACTCAGTGAATCTCAATTCATGTTTTTTTAATGGGTTTTATTTGCCTTTAGAATACAATTTACAACACCCTCGGTAGAAGGAATCATCATCACAATAATAAAATTATCTGTCACCACTTAATGATAGACAGATGCTCTTACAGCTGTAAGTACTTTCAAGCACACTGCCAACAACTTCCTAAACACATGTTATTTCCTATTAAGAGCTCTGCCAGGGCAACAGTCAGCACCATTAAAACTATAAACTACAGGTATACTGTGTAGTAGCTAGTGTTTAATGTACACTTGAAAGGGCACTTTAATATAGTACATTGTACAGATAAAGCCATTGAAGATCTCACATCCATAGACAGTTCTCCATAAACTCATATGTTATTCAATGTCCCTTCTTGTTTTGTATGATCTTACATGTTTGTTAATACATAAACTACATTATAATTTGACCCCAATATTTGCACGGGGGATTATTCTGCTCCAACTCCACGGAGAATTGAGTCTTCAAAGGAAATCTGCGGTTTCATTACACACACACACGAAAAAAAAAAAAAATGCTTGCATTCTCTGCATCTGCTCTAGAAATTCTGTTTCTCTAATGTAAAACAAAACATGTCCAACCTACACGCAGCACCCTTTCATTCATGAAATTGATTATCAAATGGGATTTTCAATATTACAGTCCACAATGTACTTAAGGTGTCACATATCCTTACAAACCATGTTGTGATTTCGAGAGAATTAAAAAAAAAATCTATATGTAGTGGGCTAACCAATCATCAGTACCCTATTTCTTTGTGTGTGTTTGTGCGTGTGTGTGTGTGTGTGTGTGTGTATTTCAATATGTTTATTCATTGTTTTAAGGATATGTACATGACATTCTTAATAGTATTATTTTACAAGTGCTAATGACATTTTGTTTTTCAAAAACATAAAAATCATAGGTCTTGCATACTTTTTGGAACACCATCCACGAAAAGAATCCATCCCACACACAGAAAGAATTGTAGAATAGTATACAACTGTACAATGTAAAATCACTTGATTTCCAGCACAAATAATATGCACTTCCTCTTATTTTTATTTTTTTTTTACTAATGTATACTTCAAAATATGGTACTGAGTTGACTTTCTCAAAGAGAGTGAAATCAAACAAACACAATGGAAAAGTTTCATACAAATTTTGACAAAGAGTACAATTGTATCTCTTTGTTCATTCTATTCGAAAGGAGGAAAAAAACCAGCTACTACGCTTGAATATTTCCTCTTGGTACATTGTATGTCATGGGATCTCAACTTCACAGTTTGACTACTTTGAAACAAAACAAAACTAAAATAAATTAAAAAAACCCACCCTCCAAGCAAACAAACCCAAGATCAACTACAAGGTTCTACGAATTCCTAGGCTCCACTCACCAGAAAATCAAATGAACATCCTGTACATACATGTGTACAGGTATGTCGCAATATCAAAGAGTGACGTCAACAGCCAAATTTCCCTACATGTATCATCATGAGACCCCAAGTTCAAAGTTCAATTCCAGCCTTAAAGCGACAAGTACAACAAAAACCCAAACAAAATACATTTTATCTATTGTTATGGGATCCCATACAAAATCCAACCACTGCACAGACACACACACACACACATAAACAAAGAGACATCACAACAAACAGATCAACTACACGTATGAGATTCTATACGAATCCCAAGGTGCTACAAACTAGATTTCATCCTTGTATGCCGTATAATCAAAGTTCATCTAATTTATTTTTTTTTCTTCTCTCACCATAAATATTGCTTCCTGAATTTGCTACTCAAGTAACTATTTATGTAGATTAGCATGACAATTACAAAGTACATGTACACGTATGGTTGTAAAACTCTGCCCTACTAGCTGCGTTACTATCACAGTGACTGGATGGGGAAATGGAACATACTGGATATTTCATCTAAAGAGCATGAGAATGCTTTTTAATAGTGAACTGAAGCTCAACAAAAACACATTTGTACGTAGGGAGATTGATACTACAATGTACAGTGTACTTGTAGAACTGATTCGAGAACTTCTGGAATCAGCTATCAGTAAACCATTATTACAAAGTCACATTCTCTGTGCCATACAGTGTACACTGTATTCTCAGCTTGTACTTTATAGTACCGGGTGCATGATGAAGTGATTATACCCTTCCATTTCACAATGTATTTCCCAGGCTCCAATATCATACATGAGTCAAGTAGACGATTACGAATTCTATACACTGTTCAGGCAAACAAACATCTACATTTGTATTTGTCCAGCAAGACACCTGACTTAAAAATGACGACAGAAAACCAGATAGCACCAGGCAAAAGAAAAGAACAGAAAAGAAAAGAAAAAAAAACCAAAACAAAACAAAACAGATGCTCATGATAAAGCATGTAACTTGTGAGCTCACAGTCACTTACCTCACTTTTTTACTTAGCACCTTTTCAGAAATATGGGTGGGTGATAGGCATACATTGTGCATATATGTAGGAATTTGGCATGACTCCAAATGATGCAAGGGAATTACCCTTCCCATTCATAAGACCATTCGAGGCCTTAGTCCACAGATAAGGACTCATGTGCACAGTATTTTTAAACTTTTGTATACTTAGTATGTACATGTACATATTGTCCAGTTCAATAAAGCTCTACTATCTGGGCAGAAAGAACTATTATGACCATGCCTGTGCTCATGCATACAATTGTAATTCATAAATCTTGGCATCCATATCATCACATGGTTACCAGTTGGTAGTAAATGACATTTAACATGGAAACACTACATCATGGTAAAGGATCCGCATGGCTCTAGAAATTTGTGATCACAAAGCTTGGGATTCAAATAGTGCCCAGTGTATTATTCCTCAGATATAAAGATGCTTTGCCCAGTAATGTTCCCCCTATCATAACCTCAATGTAACATGGCCACCTCGTGCATCAAAGTGATAGTGACAATGCCCTTTGGGAAAGCAGTGTTTTATAAAAGCACAGACTATACCCTGACTGGCTAATACCCCTTTCAGTAACTCATGCATTTTTGGCCAGCTCCTGGCCCAAGCTAAATTGGCCCATGCTAAGCAGTAAAATTGTGATTCACTTACTATTGAGCCATGCCACTTGAACGATGACATATTCATGAACTCGGCCATGCAAGGGATATACATGTACAATCAAACCTGTTTAAAGCGGCCACCCAAGGGAAACGGAAAAAGTGGCCGTTATAGACAGGTGGCCCTTAAGTTGTAGACAGGTAATCCAACTTTGTGCACATTGCTTTAAATACATGATGTACATGTATCATTGTTGTATCCTTACGGTACATGTACATGTATGTGTGTACAGATACGCACATACATGTACCGTGTGTTTCATGCATTTAACTAGCCGGTGGTATAGACCGATTCTGTGAGGCTGTTTGTGTATTATTGGCATGGGCAGCGCCATTACTGCGATGTCCCGGCCGCCCGGACTCAAATTTCTAATGACAGACAATGGTTTACGGTTTCATTTCATTTTGTAGGGCTCAGGTTCTTTCAGCTCTCTAGCGACTCACAAGAAAACGGACAGGGCAGCACACATGTCGCTTTGATGAAGTCTCCTATAGCCAACTCACTTGTGGCCAGTTTAACCCGTTGAGGACGGATTGATTTTGCTACAACACACATTTCCCATAGACACCTGCCCGAGTACACTCGGGACTCGTCCTCAACGGGTTAATGTACTCAGTAGTCAGATTACTTGGCGTAGGTTTACATGCAAATTTGGATTGTAGCATAAATATTTACAGTACGCACCAAATCATCATTTACAAAACATGCAAATGAGGAAACAATGGTAGAAACTAAATATTCATCTACATTGCAGTTTGTAAATGAATGTGCAAGCTTGGGCGAGTTGAGAATGTTTCCAGCATTTTAGAGACCAATCGGTGAGGAGTGAAAAGGCGGGAAAATGTCATGTGATATACAACCTGTAGGCAGGGTGCATGGATGTGGATGTGACTGATTCATTGGTGTATACAGGGGTGGTACATGTAATACATGTAATGACAGAAGGGAGGATGTAACACGGCTGTAAAAGGTTCAAAATAAATCCCTATAATTTCATTCATTGTTTCATACATGTAGTCTGTGGCCATGAAGCTCCTTGCTTCTAAATGAAATAGAAAGGAGAAATGTCATACAAGTGTGTAATGTTTTGTAGACTATTTGAGCATGCACATACAGTACAAAGGCCCTACATATATTTTAGTATCTTTCATCGGCATTCAGCAGGGATTGACCTACTTTTCTTTTTTCATTTCAGAATTAGAACACCTGAAGCACAATACCTAGTTTTGGACAATAACTGTGTAACCACATTTCCCGTAATGCTATTTCAAGGGTGATGATGATCTGTATTGACGTTTCCAAACAATAGAAAAGAGACAGAGGAACAATTTTGACAGCAACAATGACTGCCTTACAGCACTGCAGTTACTGTTCCATGCAGCAAAATAAATAAAACACACAGAATAAGCACAATAAATCATGGAAAACAAAGAACACAAAATGCAAGTGCCCACTGTCATGGTAACAAGCTAACAGCATGCCATTTGTATTTTGTTGCCATGATACTACATTGTAAGTCATCATATTTATTGTCAGTAGGCTTTGCATGGAATGGCCTAGGTAGAAAAAAGCTCTTGAATGGCTTGGGACCTTGTCGCTTTTCTTCTTCTATGAAGATATTCAGTATATCCAACGCCTGGTGGAGAATAACTTTGTAACCAAAAACGGGAAGAAGGCTTTTCTTTTCTTTTCTTTTTTACCTCGTGAGAATTGCACGTTCAAGAGGGAACTGATGTATGGATTCATACAACAGAGAAGATGATAAATGGGAAACTTTAAGCATCATATTCAGAGTCTGTTGCCCCAGTAGGGCCTAAACATGCTGCAGTCACTGTTTCATTAGAAATAAATGTAGTAGAGATTAAAAGAAAAAAAAAATGAAGAATAAGAAATGTATGATAATGGCATGGTAACAAGCTAACACAGCATGAAATTTGTAAATATTTCATTTGTTGCTACAAATATGTAAGTACTTTGAAAAACATTTTGCACTGAGCCTTCAGGCAAGCCCATATGCCTGTTACGCACAATTGTATGGGACATTTAAGGGGGTTTTATTTCCTGAAAAATATTGTAAAGGGACTTTGATTACCGGTACCGTACCGTATTTTAAATGATGATGGTGATTGGTATAGATTACAAGAAGAATAATCTTAGACTTGTCCATTGCTGTACACACACTGCATGGTATCCTCATGCAGGACATCCGAGCCTACAGCTACTGTAAAACGATATATTCGGGGCATGAAAATTTCGCGAATTGGAGCCAACAGCCTTTCCGCCTTACAGCATGAAATTTTCGTGACATACCACTCGCATCAATTGCATATTGTGTAGGCGAGAACTTTTGCACGCACAAATGTTGCTGCTTGTGAAATTCGTGAAATTAAAAAGCAGCGAACATTCCTCGTTTTACAGTACTATCTAGTTAAGGACAACTATTACTCTTTGTAGCCCTGTTTTTTGTGTCTTCAAATGTTAATCTTTAATTCCTTATTCATCTACTTCGTAGTTATAAATTCATCTATTTCAAATGTTTATGTACCTGTGTATCCATCAGACATTTGGACATCCTTTTCCTGCCATTATCTTGGCAGCTCAGTATTTATAGTATTATTTGAAATAATTCCCCTTAATAAACCTTGCTCTCTCACTTCCTAATCCTATCATGCCAACTGCCACTCAAGAAGGTAATCGCTACTTTCAATTCTTGGCCAGCATTCAGAAAGAAGATCTATCAAAATAGATTGACACTGTCAAAATGAATCACAAACATACAGTACCTGACCTATACCAAGAAATATTCTATCACAGACGAGCTCTTGGCAACCCTCACTTTCAGAATATTTCAACCCGATTTCCTGTTTGAAGGATTTGTTTACATAATACACTGTAACAACCTTTTCATATTATTACGAAAGAGAAAACACACAACAGCATAAAAATAAAATGAATAGATTAATTAATAATAATAAACAAATATGAATAACATAATATGATACAATTTATGGTAGATATCCCTGTTTGTGAAGGGGCAGTTTCATTCATCGCTAAAAGAGCTGAAGAGTGTAGTGTCTAATCCCATGTTAGGTACAAAATCAGGAGTTACTCACAAGTGTTATGGGATCGAGTGAGGGTACTTGAGATCTCACACCTGATTGGGCCTTTCCACCAATGAATGAAACGGCCCATGTCGCAAACAGGCACCCTAACGTCTTATGTGTGTATCAGGCTTGTTTGGAACTACAGGTCTCAAATCAAGAGAACCTTGCCAAAACACACAATAATAAAATACCATTTATATGCACACACATACAGACACACACTGTACACACTATTACTGGTTTCCACATTGTATAGCTTTGGAGAGATAATTTAAAAAAAAAATCCATAAATTGGCAATCATGATATACAGTGTAGTACGTATAGTACATGAATTATTTTCAAGAACAAAATCTAGACTTCTGTTGCGATCAAACAGACTCATGGACATTCTTACTGCAGTTTAACAGAATACTGGTTTATAATCAGGTAGGAAACAATATGGCACTGTATACATGTACAATATACTAATAAATACATATTACAATGTATGTATTAAACTTGATACAAATACATTTCTTGATAATGACTGCCTCAGTTGTAGAGTCACACAAAGGTACCGGATTTGCTGCATGGTTCCCCCCCCCCCCCCCCCCCCCCCCGTCAAATACCAAATTGAACAAAAAAAAAACTACCTTACTTAAAGTTAAATGTAGCCCAACCTGATGCCGAGCGAAGCATGGCAACACTTGTATGCAGTGACAGGGCTGTGTATACATGTACGATGTAGACTCTAGTTACCTTACAATTACACGTGCAATACTCAATTTATTTTCACATGTACAGTATCTCGGATCACACACTAAATTTTATGTCAGAGTTTAGCATATTTAAAATGACGTACACTGCAAGTATTGCAGCATTCAGAAGTCCTAATAATTTTCTTGGATGCTGAACACTTCGTACATTGAAACGAAGTAGACACTTAATACTATAGTCATCTACTGGAATTGTTCTACATTGTATTTAAACACCAACACTCAACATAACACCAGGAACAGAGCACAATCCCCTGCGGGAATTCAAGCTGGGTGAACGGAACGCTAGTTTTGAGAAGGGGTTCTAGAACAAACTTCTAGGACAATTACCCCCTGGCCGGACGATTGCCCCAGACCCTTTTACCCTCAGTCCCGTAACCCTAGCCCTTCCCCTGTGGCCTGACCCTTACCCTAATAAATCCTAATTAATCCTGAACCTTAATCCTAACCTTCACCTCTAACCCTATGCTTACCACGGCAGGACCTTAAAACATTACTATTCTAAAGCTCATCAATAACACTGAGTAAAAACTGTTTTTAACGGGGGGGGGGGGGGGGTAATTGCCCTGATATTATGGCTCCGGTCTTATTTTGTGACAGTGATAGATTTGCCGAGTTTACATTGTAGGTCTACAGCCGTCTAGATTTAATAATAGATGTGAGGTCACTGAGGTCAGTGAGGATTAGGATATGATTAGGTAACGGCCTATGGGAGAAGTGTAAAACCAATACGGCTGTGATACACGTATTACGCTTCGCGTTGCGTTGATTCTATTCAAAGATTGGGAGAAGAACTTCATAAGGAATTAAATATATTGGTAATATGCTCACCTGCCTGTTAGAATAATGTTATCAACTGCTATCGTAATTTCCTTGTCACGCGTTCTGCATACCACGTAGCTGCAGGTCTGTTGAGATCGACAGCTATACGCTAACAGTGACAGGCGCTAGGTAGGCACGTCTTTGCAAAACACAGGAACACGGCTCAGCGGAATACTGGATAGGAAAATTGTACACAAATGGCCTTCACAATAATTATTCAGTGCATGCATGGGCATTCACTGCGCGCGTACCTATGCTGAGTACTCCATGGATCTGCTACAGCTGCTGAGTGGTAACGCTCGCTACTGCGTGCGACCAGGGAGGTGTTCGGTGTGACCACTCGTTCTGCAACCCGCACTGCATGCAACGTGCTAGCATGATATGGGAGTACCACAGTGACGAAACGGGGAATTCCCCTTTATCTGCACAAGACCGTACAGCGGGGTCACATAATTGGAAGCCACGCAGCGATATCAATCAATTCAATTTTCGACATTTTTGGAGCATTGATAAATTTAAAACTAAGACAATAATTATATAAAAACAGCGAATTTCAACCAGCTTATTGGAGATTCGGTAATTGCATTCAATATATATATATAGGCAGCGGGGAAAGACTAGCTGGTCAAATCGAATGACAAGTGACGTCTAGCTACCTCACAGTCCGAGCAGCCAATCATTAAGTGGCTCCAGAGTTCACCAAACTTACGTTGGTTGGGTGTGGGTCAAAGAGGTTCTATAGTGGAGGTCATATTTCTCATTTGACTTTTTAACATCATAAATGTGTTTTTGATGATATTTGCCCTACATCATATGGGAAATTACACATTCAAGGGTTATAAAGCTTCTCAAAGGGACATTTTTGAAAATCATGCCCTTTGGGGTTTAAAAAAAAATAAATCTTGCAGTGTTGATCAGTTCTTCATAAGATGAATACATAGATGCAGGCAGTAATCCTTGATTATGGGGGTGTCATCATCACCTTATTGCCTACAAAGTACTTTAAAAGACTTTGTTTTGTCAAACAGACTAACTTTATGAATTTTGACCTGTTTCAGTGGTAGCCAAAACAAAGAAATACATTAAAATAACACAGTCATTCAAAGTTGTGTGATACTGATGACTGCTAATGTACAAAGATTTAGTACCACAACAACATAATAAGAAAACAAATTGTAGCCAAGCAGAGTGGGGGGGGGGGGGGGTAGAGGAGAGGGGTAGAGGGGGTGGGTAGGAAGGAGAAGGGGAGGGGAGGGAGGAAGAGATCTGACACAATAGATCAACATAAACCAGCAGAGCTTGTATGGGATGAATACTTCCCATAGATTTGTGTGCATTTCATGCATCCTCTATAGTGGAGGTCATATTTCTCATTTGACTTTTTAACATCATAAATGTATTTTTGATGATATTTGCCCCTACATCATATGGGAAATTACACATTCAAGGGTTGTAAAGCTTCTCAAAGGGACACTTTTGAAAATCATGCCCTTTGGGGTTTAAAAAAAAATAAATCTTGCAGTGTTGATCAGTTCTTCATAAGATGAATACATAGATGCAGGCAGTAATCCTTGATTATGGGGGTGTCATCATCACCTTATTGCCTACAAAGTACTTTAAAAGACTTTGTTTTGTCAAACAGACTAACTTTATGAATTTTGACCTGTTTCAGTGGTAGCCAAAACAAAGAAATACATTAAAATAACACAGTCATTCAAAGTTGTGTGATACTGATGACTGCTAATGTACAAAGATTTAGTACCACAACAACATAATAAGAAAACAAATTGTAGCCAAGCAGAGTGGGGGGGGGGGGGGGGGTAGAGGAGAGGGGTAGAGGGGGTGGGTAGGAAGGAGAAGGGGAGGGGAGGGAGGAAGAGATCTGACACAATAGATCAACATAAACCAGCAGAGCTTGTATGGGATGAATACTTCCCATAGATTTGTGTGCATTTCATGCATCCTCTATAGTGGAGGTCATATTTCTCATTTGACTTTTTAACATCATAAATGTATTTTTGATGATATTTGCCCCTACATCATATGGGAAATTACACATTCAAGGGTTGTAAAGCTTCTCAAAGGGACACTTTTGAAAATCATGCCCTTTGGGGTTTAAAAAAAAAATAAATCTTGCAGTGTTGATCAGTTCTTCATAAGATGAATACATAGATGCAGGCAGTAATCCTTGATTATGGGGGTGTCATCATCACCTTATTGCCTACAAAGTACTTTAAAAGACTTTGTTTTGTCAAACAGACTAACTTTATGAATTTTGACCTGTTTCAGTGGTAGCCAAAACAAAGAAATACATTAAAATAACACGGTCATTCAAAGTTGTGTGATACTGATGACTGCTAATGTACAAAGATTTAGTACCACAACAACATAATAAGAAATGTAGCCAAGCAGAGTTGGGGGGGGGGGGGGGGGTAGAGGAGAGGGGTAGAGGGGGGGGGGGGTAAGAAGGAGAAGGGGGAGGGAGGAAGAGATCTGACACAATAGATCAACATAAACCATCAGAGCTTGTATGGGATGAATACTTCCCATAGACTTGTGTGCATTGCATGCATCCTCTATAGGGCTCACACCCAAAAATATTTCCCCGTACAGGATGTGTGTTAAAGATCAAATTTAAAAAAAATTCTGTAAAATAGCTGGGAGAAATGAGGTGTTTCAGCTTCACTAACCTGGATAAGTGAGATATACCCTTTCATCCATCAAATTTTCAGGGTGGATTCTTCAGCCCAAATTCTGTCCAGGGGTCCGTAAAGCCAGACTACGAGTTCTTGTCACTCAAAAAATCACCTATTTTCCGTACACGTACCTAATGAAATATAGTCCCCTCAAATTCCATCAGAAAAGCTTTCATCTTCCAACCAAAATGCAGTTTGTAGAGGAATTCATACTCAATATCTGCAGCTATTCAGTTTTTTTGCCAAACTACATTATTGATTTTTAATTAATTCTTTTCTTCATTTATTTTGGTATCTTTGGTACGAATTTGTGAAGGGGTCTGGGATATTCCATTGTATTTACGGGTGTGAGCCCTATATTACAGTACTCAGTGACAGTACTGTATGTAAGAACAATAATGATTTGGAGGTGTGGGTCGATGCAGTGGAACCACCTCCCTGGTCGATGTGTGCTCACACAGTGAGTGTTGTTGCTGTTGTTGTTGCTGTTGTTGTTGTTGTTGTTGTTGTTGTTGTTGTTGTTGTTGTTGTTGTTGTTGTTGTTTTGTGCTTGTACAGTGGCTGACTGGGCTGAGGCTGGGGTTGTATGGGTTGGCTTGTCGAGTCCATTAGTGTGTGTCACGTCGTCACTGCTGGTTGAAGTCGTTTGATGGCGCTCTTTAGTCTGTGTCCTTGCGCAACAGCTCCCGGCGAATATATTTCTGCATAAATAACTTAATTTTTGTGGTTGGTTAAAACAATTTGATATCAACCTAAAACAGATTTTGGTTTTGAAGCATACACACCGGGCACTTTTATCATTATACATACTATTCCATAAACAACTTATGCTAACATATCAATACAAACTATAATATCCAATATTTACCAGTGCATCTAACAAAACAAATAATATACTTTTGTTGTTGATGATTCAATATTGCTTATACTAAGATTACATACTCCAAGATAATTTTGCAACTGATTTCTGTATTCTTTGTAACCCGGACATTCTAGGAGGAAATGTTGCACAGTTGAGTGGGTCTTACCGCTAGGATTTAAGAAAGATTTCGTAATGGGTTGGTGAGAGTTCTGTGGTTTCGCTCCTACCACAGGCTCTGAACCACAGTGATGCTTAGCGCCCTCTGTCGACACAAACCCTATACATGGGTGGACACACTGTTGATAAGAGGACTTTCATCACGCCAAAACGTTATCAAAGATATCGCATGCAGCTCAAAAAGATAAGGGAAATAAACTACATGTACATCTATACACCCACACCTACTATTCAGTTTGATAGTCTGTTATTGAATGAAAATCGTTAAATCTGTGAATTGTCAGGTCTTATAAAGTTATTTTAAGTCAGTCAAGTCTACAAAATCAAATTTTAGAGGACACTAACACTTGTCTAATCTACACTCTATTTGTCATTAAGAAAATAAACTCATACTTCCCTAAACTGCAAATTCAAGAAACGTATCAGAGCATTTACCCCCTGCGCAATTACCCGGAACCCTTTCCCTGACCCAAACCCTTATCCTAATCCTTAACCTAATCCTCACCCTAACCAAAACTCTAACCATATACCTAACCTTAAATTTAATCTTTACTCTAACCTTATCACTACAATGTATTACCAGTATTTAGCCCGGAGGGGAGGGGGGGGGGGGTTTCTTTTTCTTTGAATTTGCATGATTTCTTTTGGTGGTGTAAATTGCATGCTTCTTTTTTTTTTTATTATAGGTGGCAGGAAATGAAGAGTTTGTTCGCAAAAACCGATAAGTCCACTTTTGAAGATTTTGATGTAATTACACGGTCTCTGTCTTAAAGTACAAAATAATACATTCTAAACGATATATTGGTCACTAAAAGGTACATTTTTGAAGTTATGGTCAAAAGAAGCAAAATTTTTCTTATTATTTTCTTTATTTTTCTTGACCTTAAATCGCTAATATCTCCATTTGGCAAATATGGACTTATCGGTTTTTGCGAACAAACTCTTCAAATGAAATTGAAAATAGTACTTGGTCGAATGAATGGAAATAGGGCCTAGATAGAAACGAATAGAAATAAAATTTGTTTAAACAAAGTTGCTTTCAGTCAATCATTTTCTTCCTGAATCTATAACAGCTATTCAGCATCTGTCTTTCCAGAAAGTTCTCGGAGATTTAGGTAGCAGTCCAGTTATCTTGTATCTGCATGAGTAATAGCTCTATTATTCTGTGCAGAGGAAGTTAGTTCATCAGTTTATCAATAAATGCAGTGATGGGAATATTAACAGCAATGGTTTGATGAACAAGTTTAGTAATAACGTTACAGATTATTAAATTATTATCAATTATTGTTTTAATTCCAACTTTTAAGGGACTTAAAAAATAAAAAGTGGGGGATAAGAAAACATGTATAATACTCTGTTTTGTATCATCGTAGTAAGAAATGTTCTATTTCAATTTTGCTGGAGAAGTATAGTACACTATACATATCAGACATTTTATCAACTGAAACTTTGAGGAGACTTCGAAACTTGATAAGAGCTGTATTTTTTAAATAATTATATGTCCTGCATAATCATGTTTTGGTATGTGATTTTCATTGCCAACCGTACTTGTCTTTAGGTGCTATACTCTTTCAATTGATGTCAGACAAGTAAATATTAGGCAATAAAATCATATAAGCCTGCACTTGTTAGAAGATGAATAGATAGGCTTGTCAGTCATGTGTATTTATTGTGACAACTGTCGCATTACGTTTATCACTCTACAATGTGTATCAAACCTGCAACGAATATCTTGTTCCTTTGTAATCTTCTAAACATGAAAAAAAAAATCTAAAAGAATATGCGCAGAATGCACCTCCGTAATACAAAATACAAATGTAGCGATTTCGGAAATAGCTGCATAATGATATAATAATAAAGAAAAAAAATCTTCTTATCTATCCGATAGCCACTCCTCGTCTGGGAGATATTATGTCACGCATCTTACTTTAAAAAAATATTGGAAGTAAATCTAATTTACAAAAATAAATCTTGAGAAAATCTAAAAAAGAAATATATATCATAAATGGCGTTTTATATGTTTAGATCTTCTTCAAAATCATTCAATCTTTGTCTTACTGAAATCTTTTCTTCAAAGCATGATAATATTTTCATCGTATGATGTTGTAATCAGTTTAAGGCATGATGTCCACCATAAGATAACCTTTCGAATGATGCCTCACTTGTTCCAATATATGTGTATAAATAGGCCGTGTATATATATATATATATATATATATATATATATATATATATTTATATATGTAAGGAATATTCTTAAAGTTATGATTACATGTATCCTGTTTTCTGATAATTTTCCTTGTTTTTTGGCAAGTTTAATCGTAAATATCTCAAATAGGCAAGAATAGAGATGACTCGTTTTGCGATTAAATTCTGCTTACTAATCTCGCAGATGTAAAAATAGTCTTCGTATAGCCTTAATTGCTCAAGAAGAAACGTAGAAATAAATCAATCCACACGTGAATTGCATTCTTAAAGCCAAAAACTTTTTTTTTTTGTTGCTATGATCAATAAGTGCATGCTGGATCAATAGAATTAACTTGGGCAGGAAACATAACTTATTCAGGGACTGAACGCATGTAAATGGATTTTGAACTTGACCTTGGAGCTCCCTAGCTTTTAAAGCATTGCAAAATTAATACAAATTTTCAGCATTACCATTAAGCGTGTTGGTGGGTAGGTGAGTGCGATGGTTTGTAAGTGAGTGAGTACAAAAATTATGTGCAGGTGTATATAAAGTTTGCCTAATCGTTACATGTCAAAAATACTCCATTAGCCTTCGTTGTCATGACTACCCAATAATGCTTCGTGTTTGAGGTAGTGAACATGGTACATTTATACACCGCATCAGAGACAGCTAATATTTATGACATATTGCAATCATGATCAGCTACAAAGTGCAGGTGTATCACGGTGCAACAATCTGATCCGGTATACAGAATGCGAAACTGGTAACATTATTTTCTACCACCCCTGATTTAAAAACAAACAGACAATACCAACAACAACATCAAAACAAAATTGACGTTCAAAACGTTAGCCTCAGCACCCTTCCCTTCTCATGCGCACTGTGCAGTTTGCAATCATAAAGTGAAAGTTCGAATCTATTTCTTTATGATTTCACCAACATCGCTGTTCTCCTTTGCAATTACTCCAACACGCTCAAGTTCATCCTTAGTCAAAGGTCATAGGTCATCATGACACCACTCAAAACAACAATAACAATCATAATACGAGGCAACGCATGCACATACTCTTTCCTCGTACCTTTATCATAATGATTCACATGGAACCAGCTGATTTACATACTCAGGTGGCCAGCCTGTTCGTTCGAACCTCGTTATACCTGCACTGTAATAATTCTCCTTCCTTATTATCTGTGCCATCTTATCATCATTATTATCTGGGTTAAAAGCCACCTCTTCAAATGAAAATACCAACATTAAATTGTTTTTGATAAATTTGTGAATTTTGTGATTGCGATTTTGCGGACTGCAAATGCTCATGAGAGTAAAAGGAATAAAAAAAAAAATCGCTCGTCTATAAAGTTAAATAATAAGACACTGACTCATACAGTCAGAACTACCTCCCCTCCAAAAAAAAAAAAAAAGAAGAAGGAAATAAACAGCAAAATTTCCCATGAGCTCCCTGTATTATGTCAAAAAAAAAGGAGGGGGAACAAACGTAAACAGGAGAGTAATTTCATGCATGCCCTTCAATTTGGACAATATATAGAATAACACATTAGTGAGGCAATAGTATGAGACTTACCTAAATAAAGTACCTTTGGAACAATCTAATAAGCAGGAGGCGAAAGTCGAGGGCATTTTGACTGTTTCTAAGGTACCGAGTTTGAGTAATTATAGTAATGCCTGGGCAAAATGACGTGCATTATCCGTTTTATGAAATAATGAAGTAGATCATTGTCTTTTTTATGAATCATCCTTGAGCATCGCAAGAAAATGGAACGATGAAATCTCGTCAAGTCACCATAGCGACGTGAAAGTGCTTGTGAGTGCTTATAGGCCAAATCACGAGTTAGGCAATAAAAAAGAAGAAAAAAAAAAGAATGGATGGTCACGTGTTTGCTCTCAACCAATCGTTTGATCAGGATCTGCTTCATCATTTTTGACTGAATAAATATTACAACTGAGACACCAACCTATACACTACAGTATTTGTCGTTACGTATCCATCTAATCAGCAAAAACATAAGGTAGGTTAGCACGAATTCTGTCGAAGATACACCTCATTGCTCCAGTCGCAAACCAACGTAACGCCAAGATCAGGGAAAGCATAAACTACTATTCAATCTTTGGCCCAGACTGAAGCAGTTCAGATACACTGTCGCTCGGAGGACGTATTGAAGATATACGCGCTGAGTGCGTCATATAGGATCCAGAGGCCAAGATTGATTTTAATTCTCAGAGTTCCATGAAAATTCATTACTCAGTCGTGACTGTTGTGGACAAGCCTGATTTCTAGCTTCTGCAGCATGGTGAGCTTTTCTATGTCTTGCTTATTTTGGTAAAATATAGTAAACATCGTGATAAGCCCGCCCCCCCTCTCTCTCTCTCTCTCTTTGTCTGTTCAATAATTTGACGTATATTCTCCGTGCATGTTCCACAATGTAATGCAATATGATTTGAGATATCATAATATTTGGGTATCGTCAGAGCTCACATGATTATTTAATTTCTGACCCTTGTGTTGAGAAAGAGACATCAAACTGGTTAGTTATGTGGATTATATGAAAACTGAGAGTATAGTTCTGATACAATTTTACAGTTGAACCACATCCTCTCAAAACATCAAGGTCGCAGAGTGTCAAAAATATTTGAATCTCCTCCTGTTAGGGCTCTTCTGAGGATTGATAACAAGATTAATTTTTTTTTTCAACAAATTTCATCTAAAACAAAACGTTATTCAAACTCAATAAAGGCAATTTGACAATGTCACGCTCTCACAATCATTTCTTATTAATTTCATATACAGAAATGACAAAAATCTCATATTTCAGCTGTATAAAATAATGTAAAACTTGCCTTAAAATCGTCCAAAGTAAAAAGAAAACAGCTGTTCTATAAACTCCGATATAGCTTGGTGATGATAATATGCTTTTAATGATATCAGCCTAAAAAAAAAAAAAAAAAAAAAAAATCAATCTTCCGAATCTTTTACAAAACACACATGGAAGGTAACTGTTGCGAGAGAATGACATCATCAACTCGCTCATTTGGATATTTATAAGTACTGGTCAAGAAATGTTTTCCGAAAGAAACCCCGAAATTTCAAAATGTCATATCTTCCATATTCTTATCCGATCTTTGTCATTCTTGTATTCTTTTGTCATTCTGTAGGGAATATTTGAAGAGTTTGTTTGGAAAAACCGATAAGTCCATTTTTGAAGATTTTGAAGTATGGTCTCTGTCATAAAGTACAAAATAATACCTTTTAAATTATATATTGGTCACTACATATAAAGGTACATTTTTGAAGTTATGGTCAAAAGAAGCAAAACATTTTTTATTATTCTCTTTATTTTTCTTGACCTTTAATCGCAAATATCTCCATTTGGCAAATATGGACTTATCGGTTTGGGGGAACAAACTCTTCATTTGTCTCTTTCTTTTGAAATGTATTTATTTTTGGGGTGAATTTCCTCTTTAACTGGTGAGAAAGCTATTTCAGTGGTCGAAGTCAATACACTAGATTTAAGGGCACAAACTCAGATGTTTTTACCAGTTACCCATATGAACGTGTGAGGTATATACCACAAGGAACACAGGAAAAAGTCCGGTGTTAAATATGAAACACCGAGCTGGTGTTAGATTTCCGGTGCTCATTCATGGTGTTAGATTAACACCTCCGGGTGTCATTTTAAAATATAAAATTGTTTTTTGAATAGTTTCTTAGTTACTCGGTACTGCACTTCTTGATAATTTTGAACTTCAACAAGACGATAAAGAATTTTCCGATAAAGTACTTGATTTTTGAAAAAATGTGTAAACACATTCACACCACAGTAGCACCAGGTGGTGTGGTCTCCTATTGAAGCTGGACGGGTGTTATACCATTGAAATTAACACCACCAATATCAAATCAACACCATGCGGTGTCATTATTGAATTAACTCTAGTGCAGTGTCAAAAATATCACCAGCCACAGTGTCAAATTAACACAACGAAGTGCCAGGTGAACACTTTTTAACACCGTTACAATTCATTTTTCTACACCTGTGGGTGTGGTCCTCTATTGAAGCTTGATCGGTGTTAGATTTAACACCTATGGTGTTAAATATAACATCGATGTTTTTGCAGTGAAGCATATTGGGAACGCTTTTGTTTTTCGTTTTCGTATTCGTGAATGACATCATCAATACAGATAATCTACTTCGTTTTGTTATAATATACGGACGACGTAAACTTCTCAGCTTCTTATTCTGACAAAATTAAAATTGACCGAAAAAAAAAGACAAACAACGAATTGCAAAAGCAGATTACAAATGAATGCAACTAAACAAAATGTATGGTACTTCAGCCCTCCAGAATTATTTGTGACATAGTGTAGGTTTTTCCACTCATTTTCAAACTTTTTTCATTCATTTTTACAAATTTTTACTTCAATATCGTCGCGGGATGTCGGGAATGGCCAATCTTACTTTCAAATTCGTCTTTCGTCGTTCATTTTCAAATAAAGTCCATTCAATTTAGTTATTTGGCATTCATTTTCGTCAATAGCAGTTCAAAATCGTCAGTCTCACACGCAGCACTCAAAACAACAGGATCGATTTCGTCTTTTGTCAATCATTTTCGTTAAATTTTCATTCATATTCGTCTCATATCTGTGATTTCCCAGTGATTCATGTATTTTTTTTTTCTGTAACCGTTCACATTTTATACATTCAGGAGTTAACATACACGCAAGTGTCCCCCCCCCCCCAACACACACACAGAAACACAGATACAGACACACACACACACACACACACACAAGCAATCCGAGTACACACTGATACAAACAGACGTATACCGTCTCGCATACAACAACATCTGGCTAATTTGAATGAAAAATTCATGAAATTGTGTGAACGAAAACGAATTTGATCTTCACATTCTGGGATCCGTCATCCGTCATCCGTCATCGCGCTAATTTCTCGAGGCGTTTTCACATTATCAAATAGCGCGCTAGTTCGCCAATTATCCCGCTATTTCAGAAATTTCCCAAGTCGGACTCGAGAAATTTTTTCGACCAGAGCAATACAATTAGCGCGCTAATTTGTGTTCACATTAGGCGTTTTCACATCAGCCCGATAAAAATCCAAGCTCGAGATATTTTTCGCAATTGCGAATTAGAGCGCTATTTCATTTCTTATTCACATCAGCCCGAAGAGAATTAGCCCGATTTTTTTTTGACCTAATTCGACAGCTGAGTATGTGCAAACAGAATCAGTAATGTGTGTGCCCTCTCAAAAATTCCTCAGGATTTGTGTGCAGTTTGCCTCGATCGATCGGGTCACACACGCTAGGCATGATGGGATGCATCGCGCTAATTTCTCGAGTCGTTTTTTTTTTTAACAAATAGCGCGCTACTATCCCGCTATTTCAGAAATTTTTCGTGTTGGACTCGAGAAATTTTTTCGATAGGCGTTTTTACATCAGCCCGATAAAAATCTAAGCTCGAGATATTTTTCTATTTCCCAAGTCAGAAAAATAGCGCGCTATTTCGAAACATCGGGCTGATGTGAAAACGCCTGATGAGAGGGATACAATTAGCGCGCTAATTTGTGTTCACATTATCAAATAGCGCGCTATTTCGTTATCGGGTTAATTTCCCAAGTCAGAAAATAACGCGCTGTTTCGAAACATCGGGCTGATGTGAAAACGCCTACAAGTACTGACGATTGACGAAATTGAAGTTAGGATTTGCGTTCCACGTGCTTCTCGGAACGAAATTGAATAATAAATCTTTGAAATTGAATCACAGAAGTTCGAAAATGGATGGGAAAACTTATATATAATAATACTAGTATGCTATACGAGTTATAATGCAGATGGTGATGTTATTTCCAGAGTTCATTTCATCAATTTTCCTTGGGGGTAATTATAGACCAAAAAAATCGGTTTGGAGAAATCACATCTATCACATTCATGGGAAGATTAGTGCATCCATTTATGGGATGATCATTGTATGAGCTTCGTGTGATACCCCAGGAAAACCCCAGTTATGTTATACAGTAAAATGTTATATAACGCCCTTGTTTTGTCTTACCTAATAAAGTTTTAAAAGCATGGAATTCATTTGAATCTTATCTCAAACGTATAATGAGTTTAAATCTTTTTAAGTTAAAATATGAAACAACATGTTTTTGAATCTTATTATAGGTTTTCCCGGCCAATTTCGCACTTTTGTCAGTCCATTTAATAAAAGGTTCATTCATTTAGCGAAAATCCTCGTCAAGCTGCACGTTCTGTCATTCAAAATTGCAACTTGTTGGTTCAATTTAGCATTTCGGTCAATGAAATTCGCACATGTGCCTTTCGAATTCGTAAAACGGGCATTCAAATTGGCCAGCACTGGCGGAAAATGGTATTTCAGTCATTCCATTTCGCGTATGGGCAGTCAAATTCCAAACATGTTCATTCAAATTGGCGTAATGTTATTTCTATTTTGAAAAGGTGAGAACCGTGATTTATATGTATTTAGATGTGAATTTTTGTTTCATCCACATATACACTGTTAAGCATAGTAAATGTATCTTTGACCCTAAATAACTCAAGTTTGTTGTTCTGTTTGTTGGTCTTTCATACATGTTATCAGAACTATACATGCCATGCTTGCACCAGTACCATAGATTCACTTCACTTTTTTATGTCCAGGCATGGCAGCACGAGATAGATACAGGCGTATCTCTCAAGAAGACAGGGAAAAAATCATTTAAGCATTTGAGGGTAATAACCTTGACAAATTGATGGCTAGAGCTGATCCAAGAACTTTTATTTATTCCTAATGATAATTAACGCAATCTACCACCCACTAAACATGAAAATAATGAAACATGCAGATGAAAGGAAACCCCCTTCTCCCAATTATTGACAAAACAAACTTAAGATCAATGTATCTGTGAATGAAATAATGCTATCGAACATTATAAAAACTTTCACATATTTTGAAAGTACCGTTGCAAAGGTGATATCAGAATAACAGCATAAACGTGTCTGCTAAATTGACTGCAGTAAATGCGAAATTGGATGCCCAAGAATGAATTCGAATGAAAGAGCGCAGTGTATACGTGATCACGTGACTATATCGTGCTAAATTGAATGAACGATTTGCGAAATGGTGCTTGTCCTACGAATTTGAACTGTAAAAGTGCTGATTCGAATGATGTAAAAGGTAATTTGAATGCTCCAAAATGAATTGGAATGAAAAGATTTTAAAATTGAAATACCGAACATGCCGTCTAGGCTAAATTGTGCTAGATTAAATGCAGCAATTAGGAATTGGACTGAAAAAAGTGTGAAATTGGCCGGGAAAACCTATAGTAATCATGATTCCATCACGGTTTTGGAGCAGTGTATACTAAAGACTTTCTGTTTTGTGCTGTATTCATATTTGTTCTGTTTCTATGTGTATCTGGTATTCATTGCTACTTTATGTATATAGCATTGCGTATGTATACCTTCATGCCAATTTATGTATATATATTTTTCATGCACCTCTGTAAAGGTAATCACAAATTTCAAGCCACTGGCTTTTTTCGTGGTGTCCTCGTCATTAAATCATTGCACATAGGATATTGGTTGTATTGCTTTATGATATAAATTAAATTGAATTGAATTCAACAACAACAAAATATGAATGTCTCAATGAACAAGTACAGTGTTTGAGTGGAATACCTGTCTGATGGTATAAAAATATACGCACAGCATATGGTTGTAATGCTGGCACTTCAATTTACCATATCGCATATGCAATAATGCGTCTATTATTATTTTTTTTTTACGCTGTCACGTTCACACAGTTTCAAGTTGAGGGGGTCAGTGAAATATAGTGCTAACCCGCACTTTTGTCAAAATTTAGTTACATGCATTTTCATACTGATCCTAATTCTATTCTAACCTCCGTGAAAATATCGTCTGAACATATTACCAATAAGATGGTTAAAAAAATGTATGCATTCATGTTTCATTAATGTACAATGTACGGACGTTACAAACATTCAACAGCGAATATCTCAAAATGACTATTGTGTGGGTTAGCACTATATTGCACCGACCCCCTCAATTGTTCCGGGCTTAGATTTCATGACTGTTTTTTTTTTTTTGATTAATTTTGTTAAGATGATGATTATTTTAACACCCCCCCCCCCCCCCAAAAAAAAAGAAAGGAAAGAAAAGAGATTTTTTAAAGACTTCCTGTCCTCATGAACCAGTACTTGTAGGCAATAAATGAGAAAGGAAGAGAGAAAAATAAAGAAAAAGAAAACAGACGTCAATAACAAGACATTCACTGCTATGCAATTAACCATCACACTTTCGAAGATTCGTTTAGTGCTTGTTTGTTTCTTTCTTTCTTTTTATTGATTCTCACTTTTCGCTTCTTACATCTAAATTCTCAACGATTTTCACTTTGTCCGTTTAAAACACAGGAAACAAACAAGAAAGCAGTGTTGCCACTGGTACTTTTCCTGGTCGCCTTGCTGGTGATACATAATATTCATGGTATGTAGTACGTTTATACACGCAATCTTTCTTGTAGGCCTGTATATAGATTGTTTTCTTGTAATTTATAAGACTGACTGCATGTGAGATTGAAGATTTAGCTTGAAGAAGATCTGTCTTGATTAGTTTGGAATAATTGTTAGTAATGTTGAGCAAAGCGATGGTGTTTCCATGGTTACGTGAGACTGTTGAAGGGGAATTTCCTACATATTTCACGTACTGTAATATCAGCGTGTCCCAGAAAAAACGAAAACGGGTTTCCATGCAACTTTTTACTATTGAAATCCAACATTTTCTTTATGAGATATACATCAATAGAAAGATAAACTTTTCTTCTTTCATTTGATGTACAACTTAAGGTTCATTGTTCATGCATGACTGAGTTAGAACAATGAACAGTGGTGCTACCAAATTTTTATTTGCACGCGCAAATTGTGACTTTAAGTGAATTTTTCAGACTTAAAACGTTACGTTTTCGAAAAACAAAGTTCATTAGAAAAATATTCATATTTTCTTCTTTCATATGAGACCTAACACGTCAAATATGAATAACGCATGCTTCAGAAAAATTTGCATGAAGACATGCTTCATTTCTACCGATTCTACGGATAGTCGAAAAACAAGCATTCAACTCTCCCGACTTAGCATTTGACAATGGGCTCATCTGCACCATTGAATTCACGCAAAACAACCGCAGTGCTACAGTGAATGTTGTTCGGCGGGGGGGGGGGGGGGGGGGGTATTTACAGAGAATGCTGTATGAGACGGAAAGCCCTTTGTTGTCATTTATCTATAATAAGCTATGAGACATAACCAAAATTATTGAAGACTAATATCGTGAGTATGCTCAGGCTGCACGCAGTCCAATGGCTATGGGAAATCAAAATTACAACAATGATACATGCACATTTTGATGATTGATACCTAAAACTTATTTCACTGTTTTCATTCCTCTCTACATTTCCCTCACGCGTGGTTAGTCATTCATCACTGACAGGGTTTTGAAGTTTTTGAAGGGGGAGGTGAAGTAGAAAGAGAGGGTACATCACTTTATTTATCACTGAACTTGCGCTTCTAACATTTCAAAGGTGCAAGCGCAGGGCAGAAAGTCGTCTTTTTTTTCGGGGGGGGGGGGGGGGGGGGGGGCTCGGAAATTTTTTTCGGTCCGTTTCTCTCACCCCACCTTCCCAAACATTCCGCTGATGAACACCCTTTGCTCTGTAGTTAGCTGCATGGTCAGGCAACCTCATGATTATGCGCTAATCTAAGACCCTATTCACAACCGAACCGTCAGTAACAATTTCTTTTACCCCCTCCCTTCATGTTTGTGTCAATTCATTGAAGTATAGATGAAGGCCATTGTTATCTGACAAGTTGGGCATGTCGGGAAAGCTAACTGGCTCCTTATCTATCCATCTGGGTAAAATGGAAGCATATTTTCAAATTCAGTTTTCTCGAGCAGGCGTTGATCATTTTTGACGCATGGGATATCATATGAAAGGAAAAAGAATGGATATTAAAGATATGATTTTATTTTTTGCAAAAGATTGCTGAAAAAGTCTGAAAAACTCATTCAAAGTCGACATTTGCTCGTGCAAATGAAAATTTAGTAGCACTACTGTCTATTGTTCTAACTCAGTCATGCACGAATTTTGAACAATTAGTTGTGCATCAAATGAAAGAAGAGAAGTGCGTCTTTCAATCCATGTACAACTTATAAAACAAATAATTATGTAATTATGATGGCAAAGAATTGCAATGAAACTCGGTTTCGTTTTTTCTGGGACACGCTGTACAATGTATAATCATATTTAACTACAATTAGAGAAACAAGAGACATCACTGATGCTCGGACAACATGTTCAAAAGATTTGAATTGGAAATAAGGTTATGAATAACTGGTCAATTTTCTGTAGTTTTATTAACATCGTGCAAAATACCATTATTTAGTGCTTTCCACAATTATCAACATTTTCATCAACTATACAATACATGTGTAATATGATTTACATGAGTTAAAGGGATTGTATAGTTTTGGTTGAGACCTAATTTCAGGTTTCTAACATTTTTTTGTAAGATAATGAGAAACATCTTATGAAATATGAAAAATCATGTAATTCTATGAGGAATTCAACGTTTATTTGATGAAAATTGGTTTTGAAATGGCTGAGATATCCAAAAAAGAGCGATTCTAACATCGCTTTGTTTTACTTTGTTTTTGGATGTTTCAGTCATTCCAAACCCGATTTTCATCCTCTTAGAATGGTATACTCTGTACTATGTGTTTCATTGGTATCTTGCAAAAAGTTAAAAGCCTAATTTTCATCTCCACCAATACTGTACCATTCCTTTAAATCTTTATTTGCATAATTTGCAAATCACTCAAAATATTAATGAACGAAACGAAAATTCTATAAATTAACCGTCAAAACTGCGACAGCAATATAAACTTTATTTTGAAATTTGTGACACCGTGAGACACCGTCAGTCATACTGTCTGTGATGATTAATTTACTCTCAAATCAGCATCACCTTCTGGTTCAAGAGGGGAAAAACCCACGAAGTGCTATAACTATGCAGCGCCATCTAAAACACTACGGACCTACAATGGTTGTAGATCCATCATAAGGCCATGTCGCGGGGATCAAAGCACTTTGGGAAACGAGGGGAAGGCAGTTTTGGATCTGGTCTCCGCAGCTCGCCGAACACGTACACCGTGCAGGAGGGAAAGCCGCCTGAAGGTTCCTCTTGATATCCGCACTTGCCGCATACAAGGTAACTCGTGGTTTGGAGGTTACCAGGCAAAACTTTGCTCGGTCATCCCACGAGACCGACTCCCACGAGTCACACAGCCCACGAGTTCGACACAATCAGACAATAGGTGAAAACAACCCAAGAGATCGACAAACACAACACGGGGCTTAATGTGTCGATCTCGAGGGCCTTGTTTGCATAGTGCCGAACTCATGTGCCGTATAACTCGTGGGCTGTATATGACTTGTGGGTGTCGGTCTCGTGACGTGCACCTGATTTTATGAACCCCAGCTAACGTCAACGTATGCTGCATGGTCTTTGAGATATGTCTGTGCATTCATGACTTACTGGCGTCTTGTAAATGGAGAAAAGCTTTTGCAGATTTCAATTTGTGGTTGGAACATGATTCATGTCAAGAGTGTCAGTGCCAAGGGTATCAGTAATGATAGATATACGGCGCATTAGAAATGTACTTTATTATTATCATTATTATTATTATCATTATTATTATTATT
Organism: Diadema antillarum; assembly: GCF_040938485.1. Taxonomy (NCBI): domain Eukaryota; kingdom Metazoa; phylum Echinodermata; class Echinoidea; order Diadematoida; family Diadematidae; genus Diadema; species Diadema antillarum. Next base: position 403,424 of record NW_027271763.1, read on the forward strand.
ATTATTATTATTATCATTATTATTAATAACGACAAATCAACTCGTGGTAATTGCAAACAAGAGCAAAATGTTCCATTCTGAGATGTTGATCAAATCTTGGCGTCTTAAAGTTAAAGTATCATCTAAGCTTTCTTCTGCGTCTACTACTGCTTCATTTTCTTCATGTATATTTTACCCCACTTGGTATGGAACTGATTTCATATTTTCCTTCCAAGATAAAGATATGCATATAATGTAGGAGTGAGAGTTTCTAGCGTGTTTGTGAGATTACGAGCAAAATGTGCTGTGTGTGTTGATGCGCGTGTTTAACGTAATCTACCCATGTCTTTTCTAGATGTAATGCCCTCTGTACATTACTTCTAGAAAGTGTCATAATTGGCGTATAGATGTACACCCAAGTTGTGGTACCAGAATGGGCCTGCACCTTGCACAGGTTGTTCCGGCGATGTACGTCAAGCAGGCTAGGGCGGGGAAACGCAAAATATCTTCATTTTCAAAACATTTTCCAGTATAGGGTACGAACACTGTCAGGAATAAGCTAAGTGTCGAAATGTTTGTCTAGAAGAATACTCTGTGTTGATTTTCACTGCTAATAGGTGAACGAAGTGAGATGACAGGCCTATAGCATGTTGGTACCACTCAGAGAACTTTGAAGGACTTCGTCACATCGTTAATCAAAGACCTTGCGTCATTTCAAAGGAACGAATATATTATGCATAATAGTTACCAGGTATATTCATGGCATAGAATAAACATATTGTAGATAGAAAGATTGGTGACAGATATCGCATATTTTGTTCTAGCCGGGTTTTTCTTTTTCTTCATTTCTGTAGAAAGTTCAGCTACGTTTGTCGAAGTTGTATACCCCCCTCCTCCCTTAAGAAAAACAGAAAAAGAAAGAAAATCCTGTGTCTACCTACAATCAAATGTTGGTAATCCTTCATCAGCAGAATCCGTCAGCATGTCGCCGACGTCATTGACTGCATCGACGACGTCAAGTACGTCTACATCGACTTTAAAGCCATCGGGGACTCTGACCGAGGAGCAAAGCGCCGAAACAGAAACCATACCACATTGGGAGGGAGACACTCCTCTTCCCACAGATGAGGACATGTGGACAACAATGGGAGACATAGAACGAGCAGACACGACCATCGCACTATCACCAGACATCACACCATCGGGTAAAACTCTTGGCCTGAATTCACGAAGGTGGTACAATCTTTGTCCATGGTTTAAACCGTTGTCAAAGGCCGTAGTTTTGTATAGGGCGCCAAGTGTCGCAAGACCTATCTTTGTTATGAAATGACCACTACTTCAATAAAATGTTCATTTCGTTACGAAATATTAACATTAATTTCGTCGACGAAATGACTGATTTTGTAAACGAAATAGGCCAAGCGACAACTGGCGCCCCATACAAACTATAGGGTCTTTGTCCATGGTTAAAACCATGGACAAAGATTATACTACCTTCGTGAATTCGGGCCCAGGGATTTCATACTGTCAAAGGGAGCACTCACTTGTCTTAGTACACACATAGTTCAGTTAGCAGTAGCCAATGGAACTGCATTGCTGTGGTTACAACAGTAGCAGAACTGCCTACTTTGGCAAAAGGAAGCAAGTGACATTTTTTTTTATTGATATTGACATTTTATTGATTTGGCATATTTGAGGCACGCTCTATTTAAAGGGGATGGCTAGTAACTGATCAGTGGGAATCAGTGGGAATGTTGGGGGATGTTTTTTTTCCAATTCTTGTGGGATTCATTTTAAGAGTACATTATATATATATATATATATATATATATATATATATATATATATATATATTGTTGTGTGAAAATTGTTTGTTTCCGAACGGTCTCATATCCAAGTAATGTGCAGTTTAATGCCCCGTCACTGTACAGGCATGCTAACCTGGAAACATTAAACTGCACATTACTTGAATATGAAACCATTCTGAAGCAAATAATTTTCACACAACAATATATAATGTACTCGTAAATGAATCCCACAAGGATTGGAACAATCATACCCCAGCATTCCCACTGATTCTCACTGATCAGATACTAGCTATCCCCTTTAACTGAAAAATCAAAAAGTTACAATTTTAGCCCATTTCTGAGATATTCGGGTGGCAAAAGGGAGCAAGTGCACAAAATTGCATGAAAAAAAAAAATAGCAAAAGGAAGCAAAATACAACCTCTTGATATGATTGCCACTTGCTGCCCTTTGCCAAATCATTTATATTTACACACAATCTGAAATACTTTGGCAAAAGTAACATCCTTATGATGTGATTGTCACTTGCTTCCTTTTGCCAATTTTGTTATGTGTGCTACAAATATATAATACTTTAGCAAAAGGAAGCAAGTAACATTCTCATGATATGTTTGTTCATTTCCATCTGAGAAGATGGCTGGACAGCCCATATTCAGCTACGTTAAGCTGGTCTTCCATGGGGTCCAGTTGGATGTGAGGTGGAACCACATCACCGGTTAAAACACCCTGCTCTTTGCGACAAATGAATGAAGCGGGATCTTTGACGTGCATGAGTTGTTACTCTCTCATACACGGGACCTTCACTTTATGTCCTATCCGATCGAGGGACAGTGTTTTGCCCTTCTACTAGAGGGGACGGTATGCTTACACACAACATTGCTCAGTCCAGACTCGGGTTCGAACCCGGGCCGCGTGATCATGAGGCAGACGCGCTACCGACAGAGCCAACTCACAGCCCTTTATGGTTGTCACTTGCTTCCTTTTGCCAGATTTTTCATGTTTGCTAAAGATCTGAAATACTCAAATTGGTAAAAGGAAGCAAGTTACAACCTCATATGATATTATTGTCACTTGCTTCCATTTGCCGAATTATTTATATTTGCACACAATCTAAAATACTTCGGCAAAAGGAAGCAAGTGACATCCTTATGATATCATTGTCACTTGCTTCCTTTTGCCATTTTTTTTATGTTTGCTACAAATCTAAAATACTTTGGCAAAAGGAAGCAAGTTACATAATAATGAGTTTATATGGGAATATCAATTTTTTGCATTGTCATAAATGCATCACCATTATGACTTGCACGAATACCGACATTATTTCTCTTCACAAATTTCCATGTTGAAGGGTCTACCCAAAAACATATTTCCTTCATTTGTAGCATTTGTACTCGATGTCACTTGCTTCCTTTTGCCAGAGTAGGGCAGAGAAGTAGCAGTAACAACAATGTTTTGTATAAGACGAAGGAGAAGGAATAACTTTGTTACAAATGGAGGCAGTTATCCCTGCTGGAAAGAATGGCAGTGTCCCACAGTGTGAAACACATTGTGAAACACAATGTGTACCCATTGTACACAGTGTGAAATCTCTTCACATTGTTAAATTTGAGCGTTTTAGCATTGTGAACACATCGTGAATCATCAACTCACTGTAAAGCAGAACATGTGAACTCTCTGCGAAAATCCACAACACTGTAATGTGAAATCGTCAACACTGTTGGAGCGTTTTCACATGACCGATTATGTGAACTCACGGAGAACACATTGTGGGATACTGCGTTCTTTCCAGGAAGGGCAGTAGAAGTGATGATATAGTAGCAATAGTAGTAGTAGTAGTAGTAGTAGTAGTAGACTTGTAGTTGATGTGGTAGTATAGTTGCAATAGTGGTGTTAGTGTGTTAGTCATGGACCCACAACAGGTCTAAGTTTTGATAATAGCACCTGTTATTTCCAGTCACTGAAGGAGTAAAATAAAGCTAGGTTTGGGCATATTTGTGTCAATAGGACTTTTGTGATACTAGTAGTGGCAGTCGGGGTGGTAGAAATAGAGTGAGAAGTTTAGGCTCTAAATATTTGTTTATTAAGTTTCTACCACTTTGAATAATCAATGTAACTGCATGATGTCATTAAACTTCTACGCCGTATAGGCTGGTGAATGAAACAGGATATATTTGTGTGTGTGTGTGTGTGTGTGTGTGTGTGTGTGTGTGTGTGTGTGTAACACGTCTTTAAAGGGGTATAGTTTAGTATTGGTGGAGATGAGAATTTGGCTTTTAACTTTTTTTCGAGATACGAGGAAACCACTTATGAAATAATACAGATGATACCATTCTATAAGAGGAATTTAAAATTTATTTGATGAAAATCGGTTTGGGTATGGCTGAGGCATCCAAAAACAAGTACTCAGTAAAACAAAGCAAAGGTAATAAAAGGTGGGTCCCACCTTTCATCAGGATCGCTGATAATAAACCCTGAATTACTCTTAAAGGCATAATTTACCATTAAATTGCAGATGAAACAAAAACCCTGCGTTAGTGCTTTAAAATAGGGATAGAAACAAGCACTTTAAAATCTGAATCGGTAAAATCGATGTTAATTATTGTTAAATACACAAAATGTGAAAAATAGTTATAGTAAAAATTCTTCCAGACCAAACCGTCTACAGTTACGTCTTATTGAGAAAAATAGAGATATCTCCTTATATTATCAGGTTTTATCGCGAAAATTCTTCCAGACCAAACCGTCTACAGTTACGTCTTATTGAGAAAAATAGAGATATCTCCTTATATTATCAGGTTTTATCGCGAAAATTTTATATGATAGGATGTTTTGTTGTACACAGACCTACACATTTCCATTAAATGTTATATCTTGAAACTTTTTTTTTTTCAAAATGACTGTTCCCAAAAGGTAAACAAGACCTTTGAAATTACATGTTCTTTCATATTTCATAAAAAGTCTCTCATTATCTCACCAAAAAAACTGTTAGAAATCTGAAATTAATAGGTCTCAACCGAAACTGTACTATTATACCTTTAAAAGGATACATAAATTGCCTAAAAGTTTATTCTCATTGTGATTTGATTATCTCCCTCTATAGTGAAAAGCATAAAATATATCCTTGAAATATATGATTAATATCTAAGTGATTTTAAAAGGAAGCATAAATTCTATTTATCACAGAAAGAAAAATATGCAATATACTGTGAGATTATATATGTGATAAATATGAATTTCATTGATTGCCTGTCGTTCGTTCGTTCATGTGTTGTTTGTCGATGTTGTTGTAGCTCTTGAGTTTGTTGGTATTTGTTTTCTGAGTTTATTACCAGTAAATCTTTGTCAGTGATTCTTTTTTCTTATTCTTGCCTTGTCAGAGCTCTCTTCCTATTTTTTTTTTTGAATTTTCAAGTCACCTGACTGTCTTTGTCCTTGTCTTCGCTCATTTTCTGTAACTTAAAAAACACAATTGTTAACAAGCAAACTTGTAAAATGCAGTCCGTCAAGGGTTTGACCTTTGACCGGCCAGCGGCGTTTGTCATTAACTCACTTCTGCTGCAGTTCTTACTGTTTTTATTGTGTTTATATTTTACTATTGTTTACTGTCCTTGAACTGCTTGTGTTTTGTTATGTGTATATTTCAGTGTTATGTTCTGTACATATATTATACATAATATATGCCTATGTTTGTGCATTTTTAAAGAGATGTGAAATAAATTCAATTGAGTTGAAAAATTGAATTGATTATCTATTGAAGGACAGTATAGTCTTGGTATTCATTGTAGTTTATCAAAAGCAAAAAAGGAAAAAAGAACCGACCTAAAAATTACTCCAAATGACAACGGCAGATTTATCAACGTGGTTGTAAGAAGTATAGGACGTTATATTTGAAATGGATGAAAATGAATCTGATATGAAGACAAAGAAATGCTGTTTTTAGAACTTTACTGCTGGACGAGAGTAACACATTTGAAACAACAATGTCAACAATGTCATTCCTTTGACTGTTGAAGATCGGAGGTACTTTGTGGTGAAGTTTCTGTTATTCGGTCCTGTTCCCCGATGCATTAGATTTTAAGACGGGAAATGGAACAATTTTTGTCACCGACAAACGGGCCATTTGGAGTGCAAGTACCAGCACAATGGAGTTCACAGAGTTCTTTCACTTGAACTCATCCGACTCAAACTGGATCTGGGATCTAACGTTCGATGCTGAAGGCCAAACCCTGTACTGGATTGTAAACTTTAAAGACGTGGGCAGCTCTAGCTCGATTATGCGTTCTCCTGCCGTCAACAGCCGTGCCGAAGTGGTCTTTAAATATCATGGATTCGATTGTAGGTGGCATTTTATCATCATTTCTATCTTCTTTTTTAACCCTCGTCAAACCCCCTTCTCTTCTACCTATCTACCCTTATTGATTCTATCCTAAGCGTATAGTCTTAATACCCTTAATTTTGATGGCATATGTAAGATAATTGAGTGTTGAACGAAAACAGAAAAAGAGCTGTAGATTTGCGAAACTTCAAACTCGATTTACCGTGTTTACTGGAAATGGATTTGACGTAGACACTTTTGCAATCTCAAGGCCGTTTTAGTTTGACGTGTCTTCGGACACATTCTTTCTTTTCCCCTCCCCCGCCCCTCCCTCTTTCGGATGCACCTGCTGTATACTGCCCACCTCTGATCTTACTTTATTCATTCTTACTCTGTTGTTCATTATTCATGTTGTGCCGGGAAAGCATGCTCCTCTACGCCCTTAGAGCTAATTCATCCTATGAAATTGTATGCTTCTTATGATGATTGCTACTCCCCCCTTCTTTTTCTATCTTTGAATCGAATCGAATTTATTGTCACTTCATACACTTAATGTCATAGGGTGGAACATCTTGATCAGCAGAGCTGGTTTCCATAGGGGTTCCACATACATTCCTGAATAACAGTAAAATGCCAAAAAAAAAAAAAAACATAGAGGTCAAACAAAAACAAATGTCATGTATACACTGCAATACATCAAGACACATGGAACAAACTGTACGAGCTGAAATTTTCGCTTACAGATATTTTCGCGAATTGCTACTTGGAGGACATTTTCGCGTGTTGTTAAGTTCGCGGTTGCGAGAGTCTAACTGAACATAGTCGCGCGTTGTTATTTTCGTGGTTCAAAGGTGATTCGCGAAATTGAAACCACCGCGAAAATGTCAGCTCGTACAGAAGTTAGATTCAAAATTAAAATAATTATATACAACGCAACTATGGCAATTGGATATGGCAGTTACACCGATGATAATGAAGAACAGTTGATTTCATGCTTCCATGTTAAGTCCCCTTATTATGATAAAAGAATTTCAATTTTCAATGTTTTTAATGTGACTTCATTGCAACTTTTACATGACTATTATAGGAGCACTGTATATTACGTGAATGCATCACTGTAGCCTATGAGTATGTACTTGTGTATGTATGTATGTACATGTATGTTGATCTGGCATTGCAAGACTAGGTTTTTATCATCCCCCCACCCCCCTCCCCCGGCTCTCTCTATCTCTCTTACCTTATGTAGCCCTTAATCCACGAGCATCGTGTTAGACACCCTTGTTGTTGTTTTTTTCATTGTGTTCATCATTGTTCATGTTATTCATTTATAAGCAGCCAAACAGTAAAGCTTTATGATTATTCTTAGCAATCGCTCTGCAAGCAAAGACATAACTCATGTGCGTATCACATTGCAGATACTATGATATCATAACGATAATTGTTGAGAATAGTCATATTACTGATATTTTTTGTACAATCTCAATGAAATTACAGAGAATTGATGTTCTTGTAAAGAAAATGACATACAGAGAGTATTAAAAAGGAAATTAAATCCAATCAAATCAATTCTGTGGCTCTCTCGCTCTCACACACATACGCACACGCACATATGATGTGATTACGCTATTAAAGGAGTATTATAACTATCACTGTATATAATCATTGTGATTATCATTATTATCATTATTATCATTATTATGGCTATTATCATTACTATAATTATTGTGATTTCATTATTATCATTATCATGACTACTATCATTACTACAATTATTGTGATTATCATTATTATCATTATCATGGCTTATTATCATTACTATAATTATTGTGATTATCATTATTATCATTATCACGGCTATTATCATGACTATAATTATTGTGATTATCATTATTATCATGATTATCATTATCATGGCTATCATTACTATAATTATTGCTACTACATGTATCATTACTTAACTGGTACCATCTATCATCAACTGCCATTATTGTTTGCAATTTTGTATTTGGTTATGACCAAGACTTCTCTCTATGTCCAATTGATTTTTCAGTGTTTTCGATCGCACTGACCGCTTCACTTCGGAGACTCTTCTACAGCGTTAAAGATAAAATCGGCTACATTCTCCTTGACAACATGAATCAAGACGAACTCTTTGTGACTGCGAGCAGTGATCCAAACTTTCTTGAAGTTGAAGAAAAGACAGGGTAACACACAGAAAGTGCATGATATTTTACTGTTTCATAGCTTTATAGGGACATTCAAGGCAGACTACAGACCCAGGCCTCCTGTGACAGTAATAAAAACACTTTAAACGGGAATTAGGTCCTATGCTCGGTCAAATGTTTCATTTTGATTAATGTATAGACATGCACCCACAGTGATTTATGAACGAACATAAATAGCTTCTATTCGAGGGAGAAAGATTTGCGGTGACACCATGTGCATGTAGTCCTTAACCGGATCGTTGTTTGGCAGAAGAAGAGCTTGGAAAGAGGAGAATTGAAGAGGGAAGCGACATATGGGGCTCACACGGGTAAATAAGTCCCCATAGAGACGAGTGTTAAAATTCAAATTTCAAAAAATTCTGTAAAATAGCTGGGAGAAATGAGGTGTTTCATCTTCACTAACCTGAATAAGTGAGATATTACCTTTCATCCATCAGATTTTCAGGGTGGGTTGTTCTGCTCTAATTCTGTCCAGGGGTCCGCAAAGCCAGACTACGAGTTCTTGTCACTCAAAAAATCACCTATTTTCCGTACACGTACCCAATGAAATATAGTCCTCTCAAATTTCATCAGAAAAGCCTTCATCTTCTAACCAAAATGCAGTTTGTAGAGGAATTCATACTCAATATCTACAGCTATTCAGTTTTTTTGCCAAAGTACATCATTAATTTTTAATTATTTTTTTCTTCATTTATTTTGGTATCTTTGGTACGAATTTGTGAAGGGGTCTGGGACAGTCCATTTTATTTACAGGTGTGAGCCCTATAGTGGAGGTCATATTTCTTATTTGACTTTTAAACATCATAAATGTGTTTTTTATGATATTTGCCCCTACATTATATGAGAAATTACACATACAAGGATTAGAAAGCTTCTAAAAGGGACACTTTTGGAAAATCATGCCCTTTAGGTGTTTTTTTTTAAAATAAATCTTGCAGTTTTGATCAGTTCTTCATAAGATGAATACATAGATCCAGGCAGTTATCCTTGATTATGGGGGTGTCATCATCACCTTATAGCCTACAAAGTACTTGATAAGACTTTGTTTTGTCAAACAGACTAACTTTATGTATTTTGAGCTGTTTCAGTGGTAGCCAAAACAAAGAAATACATTAGAATAACACAGTCATTCAAAGTTGTGTGATACTGATGACTGACTGCTATGTACTAAGAATACCCTAGTGACAAGAACATAATATTAAGAAAAGAAATTGTAGCAAGGCAGAGTTGGGGGGGGGGGGGGTAGAGGAGAGAGGTAGAGAGAGAGGGGGTAGGGAGGAGAAGGGGAGGGAGGAAGAGATCTGACACAATACAAGATACACAATACTTAGAAGAGGTCATTCAAAGTTGTGTGATACTGATGACTGCTATTTACTAAGATCTAGTACCACAAGAACATAATATTAAGAAAAGAAATTGTAGCAAGATAGAGTGGGGGGGGGGGGGGGAGTAGAGGAGAGAGGTAGAGGGAGGGGGGGGGGGGTAGGGTGGAGAAGGGGGAGGGAGGAAGAGAGATTTGACACAATACAAGATCGATATAAACCAGCAGAGCTTGTATGGGATGAATACTTCCCATAGACTTGCATGTATCGCGTGCATTCTCTATAGGGCTCACACGGGTAAATAATTCCCCATAGAGACGTGTGTTAAAATTCAAATTTCAAAAAATTCTGTAAAATAGCTGGGAGAAATGAGGTGTTTCATCTTCACTAACCTGAATAAGTGAGATATTACCTTTCATCCATCAGATTTTCAGGGTGGGTTGTTCTGCTCTAATTCTGTCCAGGGGTCCGCAAAGCCAGACTACGAGTTCTTGTCACTCAAAAAATCACCTATTTTCCGTACACGTACCCAATGAAATATAGTCCTCTCAAATTTCATCAGAAAAGCCTTCATCTTCCAACCAAAATGCAGTTTGTAGAGGAATTCATACTCAATATCTACAGCTTTTCATTTTTTTGCCAAAGTAAATCATTGATTTTTAATTAATTTTTTTCTTCATTTATTTTGGTATCTTTGGTACGAATTTGTGAAGGGGTCTGGGACAGTCCATTTTATTTACAGGTGTGAGCCCTATGGGGGCTGTAAGGAGGGCAAAAAGTGAAGAGTAGGGAACAGTAATGGGCAGGAAGTTGAAGTTGCATTAGTGGAGACGGTAGAGAAAGGAACAGAGAGAGTGGTAAGAATAGAGTGAGACTCAAGTAAGATGTTCGGACATCGTAAGGAGGAGAAAGATGAAATGGAAGGGAGGAGGAAGAGGGAAAAGTTGAAGATTGGAGAATCATGGAGATAGGAGAGAGAAGTGAAGATTCATGAAACCAAGAGAAGAACGAAGTCGGTGAACAATGTGGACTATGGAATGCGGAATCAATGGAGAAAGGATGACAAAGGACATTCAACCTGCCCGAAACGTCAAGTTCCCCGGTTCTCCTATCCATTATTATAACTAGATATCTCTTACACTACCTTCACTAGCACCTTTTACTCAGTTTTTCATTCTCTTTCCTCGCTCTCCCACACTTATCATTTGTTCCTACGCTACTTATCAGTACTTTTCTGTTCTCTTCTTTCTTCTTCTTCTTTTATTTTATTTCTTGCTTCCATACAACCCAACGGCCCTTTTCGGGGCCATTGTATTATTTTACAGTTTTCTTCACAGGTTATTTCCCTTGCCTTCCTCCCCTCAGGACTACATCTTAAACTTATTTTAATCTCTCATTTTTCATTTCTCCCACAGGAACCTTCTCAGGATTTAACTGCCATTAATTTTTTCCTCTCCACATTTTTTTTTCTCTCTCCTCTGCAGCATTTATTTCTAGGATCCACCCAAGCCCTCCCTCCTTTACTTTCTTGAATTTCATTCTTTTCTTCTTATTTTTTCTTCTTCTCTTTGTTTTCTCCCCCCCCCCCTTCTCTCAACTCGACTTTACCTTTCCTTCGCGGGATTATTCATCCTTTCTCCATTGATTCCGCATTCCATAGTCCACATTGTTCGCCGACTTCGTTCTTCTCTTGGTTTCACGAATCTTCACTTCTCTCTCTTATCTCCATGATTCTCCAAGCTTCAACTTCTCCCTCTTCCTCCTCCCTTCCATTTCATCTTTCTCCTCCTAACGATGTCCGAACATCTTACTTGATTCTCACTTTATTCTTACCACTCTCTCTGTTCTTTTCTCTACCGTCTCCACTAATGCAACTTCAACTTCCTGCCCTTTACTGTTCCCCACTCTTTTCACTTTTTGCCCTCATAGTCGATGCTAATGATACTAAACCAAGCCCGCATATTAGATGTTTCTTCCCTCTTCATTACTCCTCTTTCATGGCTCTTACACATGGTGTCACCGCAAATCTTTCCCCTCATTTACTTCACCTTGCAAACCTTCAAGCAACACATAGCTTCTATTCTATTCTATTAATAGTTTCTATTTGCAGTTTACAGACTTATCTGACAAATGTAAGCCAATTATATAATATATGTATATATATATATATATGTATATATATATATATATGTATATATATATATATATATATATATATGCTCATAATTGGTTATAATGCCTCCTTAGGTGATTTTGAAAACTGTACTCATTAATTTACCAGTTTTCTTATAGAGTAAAAATAATACACATTGAAAAGTGATATGCTACAACGGGTATCATAAGCACGAATTGGATTTTTTTTTTTCTTTACGTGCTGCAATATGACTTTCGTTAGCTTTAATGAGGTTGTCTCGCAATTCAACAATCTAATTTTGCTGGGTTTACTATCATTAGCACCGATTATGAGAAATAATTGTTTCTAAAGTACTTTGGGAATATACTGTTGTAATTGTAGCATTCATCATGTTCATGCTATCACACTGTTCATTTCAATTGTCCTTTATACTTAACCATCCAGAAACGAAAGTAATATGTAATATGTTGGGCTAGGATTCGTACACACACAAAAAAAAAAGAAAAAAAAAAGAAAAGTGTTTTCTGTGAGTATATTTGTATACTATATAGTCGTATACCATTATTATTGTTATTATTATTATTGTTATTATTATTATTATTATTATTATTATTATTATTATTATTATATTATTATTATCATTATCATTATTATTATTATTATCATTATTATTATTATTATTATTATTATTATCATCATTATTATTATCATTTTGCATTTTGAATTTCCTATTAGTCTGATGTCTCTTTATTGAAATTAGCTCTCAGTAATAGTATTTTCTTTTCTTTTAAGTAGATGAAACAATTCAAACGTATAATGTTTGTTCTACATTCATATAATATCGTGCTAAAGCTACCTTTACTGGACCCAGAAATACGGTATCCACCGCAAAGCTTCGAATGGGACCGGCGGAGTGCAAAAGGTTTACGAGAGTTCCTTCACCCATACATTTTATGGACTTAGTCTTGGTAGCAAAGGTAAGTGAGCGCGAATATTTCATACCGTGTATGTCTTACCAGGGAGGTGTCACCTCCCTGGTCTTACAAATTCACCCTGCAAATGCTCAGTGTTGATGGAATGAAAGCATTATTAATGCCTGAAATATAATGGTGACAATGCTCCGCCCACTCAATTTTCTAAAAATTGCCTCATGATTATGATCAGCGACAAAAAAAAAAAACACAAACAAAAAACCACCAACTTTGCGACATTTAATGTTCCTTCGACATGCTCCGCCGTCATTTTGTTCAGCAGTCGTTAGAATGGTTTTCGCAGAGCAAATGCTGCATCGTCGGAAAAAAAAATGTCGGCGGAGCACACAATGACTGAACAAAATTAATGTCAGACATGTCAGAGAAGCAATATTGTCCGCCGGGTAATAATTGTCGGCAGAGCATTACTTTTATGCAATGCTTAACCCTATAAAGCTCAAGCTATTTTGACCCCTTCCTAGCCCGGAGGGGGGGGGGGGGGGGGGGGCCTACATAACGTATCTATTGTATGATGTATGACCGTCATATTTGGCACATGGGTAGAGCTACTCATGCTCTACATGACCCAACATTTGAAATCTCTCATGGTTATCCACTGAGGGCGCTATTTACCAAAATATAAAGAAATACATAGGAAATACGCTAAAATCATGTTTTTTCTTTATATTTCTTATCCCCAGTATACACTTGTATATGTTTTTATTTTATATCAATTATTTTCATATTTTCTACAAAGGAAAAGCAAGTCAACTTTTACAGTTTGTTACGGTTGAAATTTCTCAAGGTCAACATGTGGGGGCGCTAATCATTACAATATATAGAGAAATATATGAAACCTATGATGTGCTGCTTGGAATGGGTACATAATATTGGTATCACATTTCATATTTCAAAAAAAAATATTGAAATTTTGCGTGTTCAGGTTGATTATAATATGTGACCCTGCATCACATAACAAACAAAATGTCGCCAGACATGGATCTTTAGTTAAGGGCAGATTCTGAAAGAGCAGACTCTATGTGCTTGGACTCTCCTAACCTACCTAAATATTGGAAAGAAAGCACGCACTCTGGAAAAGTGTGAAAAGAACTATTGAAGTATAGGGAGTATCTGGCTATTCAAGCGCGTAATTTTTACCAAACCGTGCTAGCTGTGAGATGAATGGGACAGAAAACAGGATGTAAACCACTGGGGCAACAACAATGAAGGGATTAGTAGATTAAGTTGAAATTGAATATGGTCTATGAACACATTCTGACCATGATTAATGCCAACTTTCAAAGCAGTAGCTTTATCCCTTCAAAAGTTTTCAGACTTGAAAGTGAAAAGTGTGCAAAGGCTTATCAAGAAATGAAAAAGGACCTCTAAGACATACCTCATCTCTCTACCCTACAAAAAAGAGTTGTACAAAAACTGCTGAAAATACATCTTCCCATTCATTTTTTTTTAATCCTAGACTTAAAAATAATGTAGAAGAAAGGTAGTTCCGTCAGAAAATATGAAAAACTCAATATTTACTTAGCTGACCCATTTCACCTTTTTTGAGTCCTCACGTAAAATCAAGGGGTGCGACTTTCTGTTCGTTTTGTGATGCACGGTCAGATATGATAAACAAAATAATTACAGGCAAAGCTTGTGTGAAGATAATACAAATAAAAGGGTAGTCTTTGGAAAATGCTGTATGTTTGATTATTTCTATCAAATCTATTTGATGCATATGTCATTTATGAAAGATAAAGGAACTACTAAGAAGACGATAACAGGATAATTCACAACCATAATTACTTCACATTTATATCCTTCAGAAAATTACAGCCAGGAAAACCCCCATTTCATTCAATATTACATTGTTAACTGAAATTGGAACAGATAATCATGCAAAATCTGACGAACATGGTTGTCAGTATATGGTTGCCATGGCAACTAGCAATATCGGACATGGCTAGATTATATATCACAATGTTCGGAAAAAGATTTTAGGAAAAGTCACTAAATTTGGTTGAAATCGGGTAAAGGGTGTAGGAGTGGGAAATGAAAATATGGTAGGGAGGAGCACAATGCCCCCCCCCCTTTGCCCTCAATAGGGTTAAGGTAGGTGGTTGAATTTAATGCAACTCTAGGACAGTACTCATGGTACTAGTTGAAGTTTTATCATTTAGGCCACATAAAGCAGGCTGGGCCGCAAAAGGGGCCGCCAACACATTAATACAATCAAACGCACGTTTTAGGTTTTTCAAATAAAATCGGAAAAGAAGAAGAATATGTCGCCAAGAAGCCCATAACCTTCCCAACGTTCCCTTCGTAGTATTCTTCCAGTAGAAACGTTCTTTTCCTGTAAAGCATATCAATCATTAGCCAATTAGTTCGACGGGCTCACTGTTTTACACCACTGAATCATATGCTATAAATATAGTGATTTAATATCCTAACACAAGTCGGTGATTGGAAAAGCATGATCATGTACCAGGACACTTTAGTTAGGTTCTTCCGGTGATGGGCAGAACATTCTGTCATAATTCCCAGGAGATACAAATCTAGAATATTGATAGGTCCTAAATACTTTAAACACTTTTAGGTGCGAGTGGTGGAATACATTTGGCGTTATGACAGCATGCGAAAAATTTGGTATCCGGTTGTAACCAGTGATTTTTAGGGGAGAAGCAATTTTTAGGGGAGCAACTTTAGCAGCAAGGCATACAGACATATAGGGCTATTCAAAACACGTTTCGAAGTGTCGCCTCGTTTTTGATGCAGAGAAAAAGGATACCTTTGAAAGTTTGGGTTGCTGGTAATTCTTTACTTCCAAATTCCTCGACTTCTTGTCTGGACATGTTCCCGCCCATAACATACCGGCCTATACTGAAGGAGCTCCCAAATAGCTTACCAAAGGCGTTACACACTACGTACACTGCACTTTTGCACAGCTCACTAGTAATAAGCGTAAAACGATAACATTGAATGAAAATCGTAGACCTAAGTTTGATTTTGCTTCAGAGATGCTAATCCTTTCTGTACCTGATACTTTGAACAGTGTGTATAGAATGCTAAGGAGCTTTCTAAACATAATCAGCAATCAAAGCTCACGAAGGATTAAAGTGGAATGGAACTCAATTATATATAGTAGATTGAGTGACTGGAATGTGAGGAAAATTATTAAATCATATTCCTGCCATTTACTACTCTTAAAAAATGTCGAGGGTATCGTTTCCTCTGCCTTTTGAAAGGGGTATTTTTAAAGCAAGTAATGCTCTTTCATTATGCTGTAGAAAAATAAAAATATGTGTCAAAAGTAATTCTTTTTTATAACTATTTTGACCGATTGTCTGATTTTCCTCGTCTTCTGCATTCACTGCCTCTACATAACATTATTATACAATTTGGGTTTCATTCCCTGTTAAGCGCTCACACGAATTCACTACACACACACACACCATTAAAAAAATGATATTCTTTATTTGAGTTCCATTCAATATCAAATCCATATTAACCATGAAATCAATATTGCCAACAACAAAAACTTATGCTGCTGAATCATTTTCAAACATACAGTACATTATATTTGAGGGTTTTTTTTTTCAAATCATACCATGTTTTTTTTTATAAGAAAAATGACATGAAATTCTGCATAACTCTCAGAAAAAGCTATTTTGATCAGCCTAATCAAGCCAATCAAATGTGCCTTGTTACACATATACCCAAAAAGAATCGTGCTACTAAATCGATTTTTTTTTAACATAACTTCCTTTTTTTTTTTTTGCAGAGCACACGCCATATACATAAAATATATCAGATGAAGTATAACTCTTAAAAGTGAAAAAAAAATGTCTTGATCAACTTGATCAGATTACACAATATCCGCTTCATTACCAAAATTGTCTTTATACCCTCTCTTGAGAATACAGCATTTCCCAAAACGTGTCGTACACACACACACACACACACACATTCTTGTCACAGCATATACGCATACTAAATAAAGCCAAAATATATTGTTTGCAGTGGTGGGACCATTGTTTACGCTTGTGGGACCAGTATGTTCAGGAATTTCTTTTGTTGGTTGTCCTACAACAGTATGTCATGCCTACCCCCCCCCCCCACGCACACACACACAAACACGCACAAAAAAACCAAACAAACAACCAGTATAATCATATTCACACTGATAAGCTGGCACACACACACTCACACGTTAGGCGTGTGTGACTATAATAATACGCAACATGAAAATGATTACATTCTCATGTACATAGGCCTAGAAGTTGATTCACGATTTACCAACTGTTTCTGTCTTCTTCTTTCTTTGGTATTCTAACTTTTTCATCCAGATGGTCGACATTATCTATTTTTCAAGAATAATTCGGAACTCTTTTACAAGGATATTGGCTACGACACTTTGCTTGACCCTTCATCACCACCCGTTTTTGTAACCAGTTTTACGGACACGAATGACTTGGCATTCTTCGAGGACGCCCTCTATCTTGTGAGGTATAAGAGCATCAGAATGTTAATAGATTTCGAAAGCGGAAGTACTCGCGTCTTTCAAATTGAGCATATCTCGGAGGAAAACGGGGACCTACGACGAATCATTGTTGTTGGTGTGGTTTGATGAACGCAGCATGAAGACAGGTCAACCTCCAGTCAGGCTTCTAGCACCCCCTCCCCGCATACCATGCGTGGTTCCCGAATCTCCGAGATAATATCATTTTTACATTATTTCCCATATCAGACATACGTATGAAGGGGATAAACTCCTGAATTTATGATTTACAGTCAGTGACGGATCCGGGGGGGGGGGGGGGGGGCGCAACCGGCGCATGCCCCCCTTTATTTTTCGTTAAAAACAAAATAAATAAAAAGAATACAAATGAAATGAAACCCGGAAGTGGCGCCAGAAATATTAGTTGCGCCCTGCCTTTACAGAATTCCTGGATCCGCCCCTGATTTATGCAGTTTGATTGACATGTTTAACGCTCAAATCTTCTAATTTGAGAGGAAAAAAGATATTCATGTACGTGACATTCATCATTCAAAATTAGTACATAATAACCATGCTATACTGAAATGCAACAAAGATATTTGAGGCACACAAAACTGAAAACAAGTTCAAAAATAGAACTATCATTGTATGATAACCTGTATTCTTTTCTCATATCATTACTTTTTCAATGTTTTTTTCACGCATTGATATGTTCAGACTCACTACAAAATTCGCGAACAACTCTACAGAACCTACAAGATTAATTATGATTTATGCAGATATTTACATTTATCTGGTAAATGTATGATATGGGCTACAAAATCTGTTTTTTTTTATCATTTCATAAGCGACAAGTTGGCTAAAAAGCAGCTACAACTTTGCCTATGCTGCCCCCCAAAAAACCCAAACAAACAAATACAAAAGGAAAAGAATTAAAACGCAATCAGACAACAACCAGAGAGCCATTTCACTTTGGCAATGTTGGCCGAAAAGTCCTAATGGAGTATTTAACCTCTTCACTTGTTAAGATGCAGAAGAACCGTCAGACCCAACATGTAAAGACACTGCAGTATATAGGCATCTATACACGGGGTTATAATTGTTATAATGATGTTATTACGTTTCATATTTCAAATCGGAAAAAATACAAGTTATGGAATGTTCATAATCATTATCGCTAGCAAAACCATGAATGGTTTATTGATGTAATTACCTGTATTTCATCAAATCACAACTATACATGTAAATGGCTCTTAATTGCGCACTATACATGCTGTACGTGTCCAAAAACATTGATCAATATTTCACAATGAAATACAACTCCTCCACTAAAGATCGTTATTAGATTAATGCTATAATATACATAACAAGAATTATGGCTGAGAAGGATATGCTAATAAATTTGAGGTCGTATTATTTTTACCTTACATGAAGTATTGAGATTAAAAAAAGATGTATGTCTAACAAGCGTTGATGAAATCGAACTGTATAGAAAGTAACCTCTCACAAATAGAAAATATTAGTTTGACCTGTTTTTACTGAAAAAAAAACCTCCTTTTCAATCAAGGGTTGATACCAATATGAGGTGGTTTTATTTTCTGATAATGAATTACTATGAACTTACCTGAATATAATTCGTCATGTATGTCGTGTATGTCAGACTCTTGAGTTTAAATTCAAGTTAGTGATTCACTCCCTATTTACAAATAAGTCTAAAACAAATGCAAGAAAAAATAATTACACATATTATATCCTTTGTATTGATATTCTTATACTGGAGATATGATTTGGTAAAAAAAAAAAACATGTGATGGCTGTCGGGTGAAATATAAACATCAGCCTCGTTGTTGTTGTTGTTGTTTTTTATAAGGGGTTAAAGGGATGGTACAGTATTGGTGGATATGAGAATTGGGCGTTTAACTTTTTGCGAGAAAACACTAAGAAAAGTTGTAAGAACGCAAATAATGATGATATGTTTTTATATAGCTGAAGTCAATACAATAGAATACGTTCTCAAATCTTGTTACAAAGAAAATACAATACAATCTTAATGTTTGTTAAGACAAGCATTATGAAAAGCATCGTGTAAAGGACGCGCATGTACCATAATATATATATGTATATATATATATATATATATTACGTGTATATCAAATGTAAATACACGTATGCATATACTCGGGTCCAAGAGTATCGTGACCAGATTATGTGATTATGTGAGCCCACTTATCCATGTCAGCCCTCTTTTTTTTTTTTTAATTAGCTCTTTCATTATATTGTTTTCAGAGAATAAAAATAACACAGGACAGGACTTCCCTTCTTTTAGAAGAAAAAGAAAAGAAAAGAAAAACAAAACACGAAATAGAAAAAAGCCACTGCGAACGTTCTCTAATGGAAACGACATCATCCAACTTGGTGTGGGTTCTATAGCATCATACTGTATTGCTATCCCACTTTAACTAACTTAGTGGACGTGCTGTGCTAGTTTTATGTCTATTGCTTTTGGTATGACGAACCAATGTGTCTGCATATTGTCACTATAATATGTTTTTATGAAAGGTTGTCTCAGAGTGAAATATGAGTCATACGTATGTCTTGATTGTGGAAATGTCAGATGGATAGTTTTTCTCTATCCAATGTAAATTAAACTGATCAATTTGTAGGACAAGAGACGCAACACAGAAGATGCAATTTGTGATCGTATATATCACAAAGCTAATGGGCAATTAGACTAAGTGGCAGTTATTAGCGTCCTATTAGTATTACCATATATTATTTACGCATATCTCATGTTATTTTAGTTAGCTATCGGCTGGATGAGAAGAGTAATCGTAATTACATGTTAATAAACAGCACAGTAGCATAGTTATAGTGACGGTGTCAGGGCGCTAAAATAATATATAAGAGGTGTACCTGAATACAGCAGTAATATCGCTCAGGTAGGAGCGTTCATACATGGTAGTTTTACTCCCGAACTCTGACGGTGTATACTGTCCAATCGCTATACGCGGAAATTCATGTCAAAATGCATAGCATTATATCTAAAAAGAAAAAAAAAAGAAAAATGAAATGTAGATGGATGTTTCAAGGAATGTAACCTAGTCCTGCAGTTTTATATCCAGAAAAGTACTTATCAATATGTATGTTGTGCACCACTACTTGTATACAGCAGTAATATCGCTCAGGTGGGAGCGTTCTTGGTCTCAGTAGTTTTACTTCCGAATAGGGGCTCTGACTTGCTGACAGTGCACACCAGTCGCCATATACGCGGACAATTTTGTTATCACATAGCATTATATAAAAACAAAATGTAGATGGATGTTTAAAGGAACATAGTTCTGCAGTGATATATGCTGAGAAGTACGTAATGAAATTGAAATGTTGTACGTTTTGTACCAGTTCGATCAAATCAAGATACTTGGTATAGGCTAAAAGGAATGATATTAATACTGTTAGGATGTAAATACAGAATTTTCTCCACAGCGAGAGTGTAGCAGTCCTTAGATAACACTTGAAATGCCAGCGGCTGGCGTTCTCACCGGTCCTGCAGCAGCGGTTGGATGTTTCTTGTTTGTTTGTTTGTTTGTTTGGTTGGTTGGTTGGTTGTTTGTTGTTGTTGTTGTTATTGTTGTTGTTGTTTGGGATGTAATCACTCCTCTACTGCCCAACACTGCTCTCTTTGTTGTTATTTTTTCGCTTAAAAAAACAACGAAAATTAAGAGAGCATTTAGTGCCCTTGCAGCGTATAGGCACTTAAAAACTGTCCTTTACTCTTTCCGAACAAAGGTGCTGTTTTGGTTCCGGACACCATTTTGAAAGTGAAGAAGTGCTTTATCTCTCTTTCTCGAGGAACTCAGAAAAGTGTTGAGGAAAGAAATAGTAAGGTTTATTCTTTTTTGCAAAAGCAAAGTTGCTGTTAAAGAAGGTTCATTCCATAGTCTGGATCAGAATTCTTGGAAAATATGCGTGCTTAGTAATAAGGATGTAATTTAAATATCTTGATGATACCGAAAGAATGAAAGATACAATCATGAGATTGTTGGCATGATTTGTTCATCACAGAATTTGATTGCTTTACATTAATCCATGCCTAGCAGAAGACACACATGTGATATCTCAAAGAGACAATCGAGTGTGATAATCAGAAAGATGTTAAGATGAACAACGAATTAGCGTTGCATATTGATTTTGACCACTTCATAACACAATGATGGCACATATAAAGTATGCTTAATGTGTTTTGTCAAGTACAGAAAGTGTGTTTCCAATACGCAAATATTGCCACAGACTATTGTGTACGTGCACTGTTTTGATGTTGTATTAGATTAGAATAAAAGATCATGCTTTATCCCACATCAACTCAAACTCGATGTGCCGTTGGTTTTCTTCTCATTAAGGTTGTGTAATTGGGCGATATACTGATTTGTCGTACTTACCACACCATGTATTATATATATATATATATATATATATATATATATATATATATATATATGCTAGGCGTTGCAAAAAAAAATTCCCACTTTTGATCCTCAATAGTTCAAAATCTATATATCAGATAACAGTGACATTGATATGAACAATAGCTGAATAGTGTATACGTACAATTGTGCCGGAGGCAATTTCATAATGACAGCACAATTCAGTTTCATTAGATTAAACATTTATTTTTCAGTTAGGTTTCAGATTTGCTCTATTTTCAACACTCTGTACAAAACTTTAACTTTGCACAGGAGTCAATTGGTGTGTACGGGAGTGTGTAGATGACACCCAGACAATGGTCCTGAACGATGGCCAGGATTGGAATGTTCATTATTTATTCATGAGGAATTCCACTATCACCGCTAGTCTTTATTCATTCTGAAATGTGGTGTATGCAAGCACATGGAAACATGTACTCATTTTTTTTCATGTGCATGCATTTCACCCTTTGCCGTGAATTCAGACCAGCAGTGCCCACGGCAATCCATCATGAATAATTAATAAAGCATTCATGTGCCTTGGAGCAGAGCTCTGAACAGGTGGTATCCATGTCCATTGTTCAGGGTCATTGTAAGTACACACTCACATACACGTTATTGGTTCCTGTGTGAAGTTCAGGTTTTGTACAGAGGGTTACAATTTGACCAAAATCTGGAACCTAACTTTGAAATTAATCATGGATTTATCGAAACTGATATAGGTTTTCATATTCAAATCACCACCAACTAAATTGTACACTATTCAGCTGTTACTCATATCAATGTTAGCTTTATCTGATATACACTGTATAGTTTTCGAACTATTAACATAGAAAGTGGGAAATGTTTTTGTAACACGTATATATATATATATATATATATATATATATATATATGTTAATTCATTTATTTATCTATTTATTTATTCATTTATCACCATGCATTTCCGTGTTACTTTTGGAAATTTCATTAGTATGCAACTATCTCAAATTAACGAGATTAGAAATGACTTGTTTTAAAGAGTAAAGTCTTCTTATTAATCTCGCAGACTGAAAATGGTCTTCAGATAGGCCTATATAGTTTTGATTTCTCAAGTAGAAACGTAGAGAAAAAAATGAATTCACACATGAGTCGCATTAATTTAATCCTTTTCGGTATACATCGCTGTATAAAGTTCACTCCCACAAAGGCAATTCCACACAATCCATTTTCTCTGCTCATATTCAAGACATGGTCTGTGACTGCGAGTTATATGTTGAATATGAACCAGGAAAAACATATCCTATGTGGGTTGATCTTTGTCGGAGTGACTAGATTTTTTGACAGGTGGACAGACCACAGTTGAAGTCAATTCAATTCAATTTAATTCAATTTTATTCATTCCACATGCTAACAAGTATACAAAACACACATATCTACGGACATAACATATTGCACATTACGTTTACATTGAAAACTAAAGGAATAATGCAAAAGATGTACTTAGCATGTATGGGAATAAAAAAAGACCATGACTTATCAAGGCCGATTCCCGTACAGATGAAAAGGTTACAAATTGCAATAGAAAATATACGTTTTAAAAGTAAGTTTATACCATTAGAAATTATACTCAAAATTGCAAGTAAGAAAGGACAAAATATACACAAAAGATAACAAAACAAAAGGCAAAAAAGAATTATTCGGCTGCACTTTGAATTAAAAACATTTTATATTTGCGTTTAATTGAGGATGATGATGATGATGATGATGAATAATTATGGACCATAAAAGGTAAGAGGTAACCCTGAAAAGAGAATCGCTCTCCAAATTGGAATTGCTGACCAAATGATGTTAGAAACCGGAAGCTAGGTCTCAACCAAAAGATAACAAGGAACCACTCATGTGGAAATAGGACAAAACATACCATTCTAAGAGGAATTCAATGTTTATTTGATGAAAATCGGTTTTGGAATTGCTGAACATCCAACAACAAAGTAAAACAAAGCCATCGTAATAAAAGTTGGGTCCCACCTTTTATAAGGATCATTCTGTTTTGGATATCTCAGTCATTACAAAACCACTTTTCATCAAATAAATGCTGAATTCCTCTTAAAATTAGATGCTCTTCCATATTTCATGAGCAGTTTTTCATTATCTCACCAAACTTAATAATGTTAGAAACCTGAAGTTAGGTCTCATCCAAAACCATACGATCCCTTAAAACTTTCTTTGTCTTTTAAGCGAAAAAAAAAAACCCCACAGAGAGCAGTGCTGTGCAGGAGAGGAGTGACTGTACATCTAAAAAAAAAATCCAACCGCTGCTGCAGGGTCAATGAGAAAGCTAGCCGCTGCCATTGCAAACGTTATTCAAGGATTGCTACACTCTCGCTGTCGAGAATTTCTATTTACATTCTAACAGTAAAAATATCATTCCTTTTAGCCTATACCAAGTATCTCGATTTGTTCGCACTAGCACACAACGTACAACATTTTCATTACGTACTTCTCAGCATATATCACTGCAGAACTATTTCAATATGTTCCTTTAAACATCCATCTACAATTTGTTCACATAATGCTACGTGATAGCAAAAATTTCTACGTATAGCGACTTTTGTACACTGTCAGTAAGTCAGGGCCCCTATACGGGAGTACTAGGACCAAGAACGCTCCCACCTGAGCGATGTTACTGCTGTATACAAGTAGTGGTGCACAACATACATATTAACAAATACTTTTCAACATGACAACACTGCCGGACTCTGTTATCTTTCTTTAAACATCCATCTACATTATATATTTTTTTCTTTTAAATATACTAGTAATGCTATGCATGATGACACAAATTTCCGCGTATAGCGAACGGACAGTATATACTGTCAGAGGCACGGGAGTAAAACTGCCATGTATAATATGAACGCTCCTACCTGAGCAATATTACTCTGCAGCCGCGGCTGTATTCAGGTACACCTCTTATATAACATTTTAGTGCTTTCACACCGTCACTATAACTATGTTACTGTGCTGTTTATTGACATGTAATTATGATTACTCTTCTCATCCAGCTGATAGCTAAGATAACATGAGATACGCGTATTATACATGGTAATAGGACACTAATAACTGCCACTTAGTCTAATTGTCCATTTGTTTTATGATACTACCTCAAGTTACATCTACTGCGTTGCATCTCTTCTTCATCAAATTTACCAGTTTAATTTACACTGTGGATATAATAGAGAAAAACTGCTAATCTGACATTTACACAATCAAGACATACGTATGATACATATTTCACTCTGAGACAACCTTATATAAAAACATATATGTGACAATATACAGACACATTAGTTCTTCATACCCAAATCAATTGACATAAAACCAGCACAACATGTCCCTAGTTATAAGTGAAAGTGGGATAGGCATACAGTATGATGCTAGAACTCACACCAAGTTGGAAGATGTCACTTCCTCGGAAAGCGTTTGCACTTTTTTTTCTCTATTTCTTTTTTTTTTTGTCTTGAAAGGAAGGAAGTCCTGTCCTGTTTTATTTCCAGTCTCTGAAAACAATCTAATGAAATAGCTAATCAAAAAAGAGGGCTGATATGACTAAATATGGGCGCACATAATCACATAATCTGGTCACGATACTATTGGACCCGAGTATGCATATACGTGTATTTACATTTTATAAACAGCCTGTACACATATTTATGGTAAATACATGTATGCTTTTCCTTTACACGTTGCTCGTCATAATGCTTGTCTTAAAAAAACGTGAAAGTGTATTGCATTTTGTTTGTAACACGATTTGAGAACCCGTTCTGTTGCTTTAAATTAAGCTATATAAAAGCATTTCATCCTTATTTGCCTTCTTATAGCTTACACTGCTCTACTAGTTTCATACGGTAGCTGAGTTAACTTTTAACGAGCTCTGATTATGCTCGTGAACCGGTCTCCCCAAACATGTTGAATCGCTTTCAAAAGGTTTATGTTGATTTTTCTTTCAGACTGGCATAACGAGACTCGACTGGAAGGAGGAAATCGGATGTGAAGAAGGTGTTATGATATGTGAACAAACATGCCACAAACCAATCTGGTGTAGTCACTTTAATATTGACTGTGCTCTTTCCTGTGTTGCTTACTATAAGGGATGAACAAGAATGTATTTCTTTTGTTGCTGGACAGGTGATGTCATCAGACATGCCACGAGCCGATCTGACAATTAGTAAGGTTTTTCAGTAGATAGGAACTAAACATCTTTAGCATAAGAACCTAAACCGTGTAAACAGTATACAGAACACGCGTCTTAAAAACTGAATTCCGTGGAAAACTTGATACAGAACAAAAGAGTGTATAGAAAAAGGAAAACACATGAAAGGGGACATTGTAGTTTAGCAAATTTTCACTTTCATTGTTACATTTGAATTGAATCGAATATTTATGTCCACATTTAATAGTAGAATACGAAAACGCATTTACTTTTTCTTCTACATAATATAGAGGCCCTATACAGGGTTCCTTATGAAATAAGAACATGGAGATACAAAAATAATACACAAACAAGCAGACACCTCGGATATTCGCGATTTTATTCACAAAGAAAAAAAAAGTCAAGCTTGTCTGCTTGTGTATTGTTACGCAAAAGAAAGTGAAATACTGTCATCTTTATATGACAATAGGCGTTTTCACATCAGCCCGATATTTCGAAATAGTGCGCTATTTTCTGACATGGGAAATAAGACAATATCTCGAGCTTGGATTTTTATCGGGCTGATGTGAAAACGCCCATTGAATTACATGACTTCTTTTTTCCCTCCTGTAAATTAGCATAGTAAAATTTGACCATTTCAAGTGTAATCTCTATTGCAGTTCATCCCCCCCCCCCCCCTCAAACCCTCACAATCTTCTCCAGCATATTAGTCCATGAGCCAGGTCAGATAATGGTACCACCTGAGGTGGCAAAACCTTTTTGGTGTCATTTTGTTGGTCGGGCATACATGCTTATCAGGCTATGATAGCATTTCCAAAGGAGTAGCTTAGTCATAATAAATGAATTTTTAACCAATTTGGTCTCGTTGTTATATCCATATACTTCTGAATCGAGACTAACCGCTATACGAAGAAGAGCACTGTCTTCTGTATGTTCACAGGTGTTCTGTTGTAAACGCGATGCGCTTAGTCTTTATTCAAGGCAGCGAAGGGAATATCCAAAGGTTATGATGTCCACAGCGCTTAACCTTTATTCAAGACGGCGAAGGGAATATCCAAAGCTTATAATACAGTGTATATGCCTTTATCTAAAAACAAAAAACAAAAAACTAAGTCCTCGTGAATTTTACCGTATTTTTCAATTATTTATCATTTTCCTGTGAAACCGCTACGGTGAAAACGCTAACACCACGCCAATGTCGCTTTATTTCCATCCAACGATAAAAGATAATGCAAAAACAATATACTGGTACACTACAAAACATTATAATAAGTAATATTGAAAATGAACAGAGTGATTCTTGTTTAAACCTGATGTATTTGTTGAGAGGGTAGTATAAAAACAGTATATAGATAATCCCTTTTATTAGGAACTTTAGATAAGATAACGGTACATTGTTCTAGATAAAGACTAAAGCGCACTGCGTGACAGCTGTGGACATCATAACCCTTTGGATATTCCCTTTGCTGCCTTGAATAAAGACCATGCGCACCGCGTTTACAACAGAACACCTGTGACATACAGAAGACAGTGATCTTCTTTATACCGGGTGTCCCAAAAAAAGCGGAACGGTGGATTTTAAGTACCTTGCGGTCTAAAAGTTATATATCTTTTGACATCATTAGACAGAGCATCTTCCGCAAAAGACTATGATACCAAAATCATTAAATTTGGTTCAGTACTTTTTATTCTACGCCAATTTCTGAAAATGCAGTCATTGTCAAATTTCGCCGGATTTTTGCGACTTATGAGATAATAATTTGAGCGCGACACGCGATCCATACGGTGAACATTGTGTAAGCTCGGTGATCCATGTCAACAAAAGATACAGCTTTCACACTGGGCACGGGCCAGGAAAAAACAGTGTGTGTGTGTGTGTGTGCGCGCCCAATATGAAAGCGTTATCTTTTGTTGACATGGATCAACGAGCTTACACAATTCACCGTATGGAACGCGTTTCGCACCCAAATTATTATCTCATAAGTCGCAAAAAATTGAAAATGACTGCATTTACAGAAATTGGCGTAGAATAAAAAGTACTGAACCAAATTTAATGATTTTGGTATCATGGTCTTCTGCGGAAGATGCTCTTTCTAATGATGTAAAAAAAAATATCACTTTTAGAACGCAAGGTACTGAAAATCCACCGTTCCGCTTTTTTTGGGACACCCGGTATAGCGGTTAGCTTCGATTCAGAAGTATAGGGATATAAAAACGAGACTAAATTGGTTAAAAATTCATTTATTATGACTAAGCTACTCATTTGGAAATGCTATCATAGCTTGATAGGCATATCTATGTCCGACCAACAAAATGACACCAAAAAGGTTTTGCCACCTCAGGTGGTACCAATAACCCATTTTTCGGGTCTTGGCCCATGGACTATATCTTGAGCGTTTCAGAACCGCGGAATGTCGAAAAAAAAATCCGTAGCGAGAGCGCGACGGTTGCAGAGCGTATCACAATAGGCGTTTTCACATCAGCCCGATGTTTCGAAATAGCGCGCTATTTTGCTGACTATTTTCTGCGAAAAATATCTCGAGCTTGGATTTTTATCGGGCTGATGTGAAAACGCCTATTGGGCTCACGAGCGTATCAAATGCGTGGCGGTTTTTAGAGCTGCGAATCACAATAGGCTCACGAGTAATAATATTATACAGACAAATCTAAAATGCGAGAACAATTGCAATCTTGTACTAAAACGTAAATGAAAATTTTGGACTTCTGACCATTTTGATTGTGACGTGTGTTACTGTTGGATAACATCCTCATGTTACCATATGGGAAAATAATAATATGGTTGATAATATAAATGTCTCTGCACTCAAACTAATGGAGTGAGGAATATCAACCAGCACGTAATCTTGGTAATACCAAAGTCTTGGTGCAGATCATGAGATAATTATTTGTGCTCTTTTTTTTTCTATTCCTCTGATTCAGTCTGCCTCCTTCAAACGTGAAGATTCTTCGAAACTTTGGATGTGTGTGTGTGTGTGTGTATGTGTGTGTGTGTGTGTGTGAAACGTAGTGGTTGAGGTGAATGGAGCAATGTGTACACACAGTGCGAGTATAAACAGTCCAGGGACTTAAAGGGGCATTCGATACGATTTTTATAATTTCACATCATGTACATCTGTAATACATAAATCGACAGCTCCATGTACTGTATGCATACCTGAATTTTGTGGAATAAATTGTGGTCCTTGAGCAGAACAACCAATACAGTCAAACCTGCCTTAGCGGCCACCTGTCTATAGTAGTCACCTGCCATATGCGACCACTGAAAAATCCCATCCGGAAAAAAGCCTTGTTAAAGACCCTGTGTATAGCGACTACTTGTCGAATGCGGCCACCAATACCACAAATTTTGTCTCCCGCGGTACATTTTAACCTGTCTACAGCGGCCACCGGGAGGCGGCAAAAGATCCACACGGAGTTCCTGCTGCAGACGAGCCGACAATTCAGCGTGTTTTCTGTTTTGTAGCCATGCAAGTCATTCATGGGTAACGTTCAGTCATCGTCACCCTTGCATTCATCACTAATTCGGGCATAATAATGGACAAGTGTAAAAAAGCTTTCTTCGCGATTGAATGTACACATGCTACTGTGCAACAACTTGATCAATACCGGCATTGTTCAATTCATGAAAGACACGTGTGCATGCGTATTCACGTACAACATGTAAGTAGAAGTATAAATACAAGGATGATGCAGTGGACTCCAGTTATAGGATTTAGTCCTTGGGATCGGCAGTTTTCTTTCGTTATATCGAAATTTCGTTACAACGAAGCAAATAAACAATAAAAAACCTAGAGCGGACAATGTTGCAGCCTGGATTTTTACTTCATTGTAACCAGAATTAAGTTATAATTGTGTTCGTTCTCACGGGAGTGCACTATAAATGTACATGCAGGCAATGCACACAAAGGTCGGATAACCTGTCTACAGCAACCGCCGCGCCGTCCCTTACGGCCACTCTTTTCGTCTCCCTTGGTGGCAGCTATAGACAGGTTTGACTGAACTCTAAAAAACAAATTACATGATGACATAGCAGCCTCACAATATGGATGCATGGGGGGGGGGGGGGTGGGGTGGGAACGGTCACCATAAGAATGCATGCGTAGGAGGCTCACATTTTTCACAATAATGTAACAGTGTAACCCATTACACTGTCGCTTACTTAACAAGTTCTGGATCTGGATCTGGATCTGTTACTCTGAAAAGCTCAGGTTGAGCATCACTCAGAACGTGACTGTGACTGGAGCGTTGTTTAGTCCAAATGCAAATGCTTTTGTAGAGCTGTTTTGAAAGCATTTGTGCTTGTTATTGATGTAAGTTCTTCAGGCAATTTGTTCCACTCTCTTGCCATTTGGGGGAAATATGAGGATAGGTGGGGTTGAGAATTCGATCGTGGAATCACCAGTTGTTTAGGTTTACAGCTCCTAGTTTTTATCCGTTTGCTTATGACAGAGTTCTGGAAACTCAAGAAGGTATTGATGTCTAGGTCGACATGGTCGTGAATGATTTTGTGGAACATGACGAGGCTGTTGAGTTGTCTTCTGTGCTGGAGAAGGGGTAGTTTGAGGTTCCTTAACATAATAGAAACAGAACTGTGATTACTGAAGTCTCCTGTGATTATGCGAGCTGCTCGACGTTGAACAGCCTCGATCTTATCGATGTTTTTCTTTGTGTGGGGGGACCATACAGAACTGCAGTATTCCACATGAGGTCGAACTAAGCTCTTGTAGGCTTGGGTTTTTACATGGGTTGGGGCATTGTTGAGATTTCTTTGGATGAACCCATTAACACTGTTGGCCTTTGCCGAGATATTATCTATGTGACTGTTCCACTTCATATCTGATGAGAGGGTGACTCCTAGGTATTTATGCTGATTTGTTTCTCTAAGGGTGTGGCCCGAGAGTGTATAGCGATGGAGGACGGGTGATCGTTTCCTTGAGAATCGCATGACATTACACTTCTCTGGCTTGAAATTCATCTGCCATTTTCTTTCCCAGGTTTTTAGGGAGTGAAGGTCATTTTGAAGTGCAATACAATCCTTCGTATCTTTAATGGGGCGTAGTAGGAGGCAGTCATCTGCGAAGAGGCAAACTCTGGACGTCAGACCATTTGGCAGATCGTTAATGTAACATAAAAACAAGAGAGGTCCCAATACTGTGCCCTGAGGGACTCCAGAGTCTACATGGATGGGTTTAGAAGACTTGCCTTGGATGACAACAGACTGCTCTCTGTCAGTAAGGAAAGCTGTTATCCAGGAGAGGAGGGGGCCTCTTACTCCATAAAACTTTAATTTATGGAGCAGTCGTTGATGAGGCACCTTATCGAAGGCTTTAGCAAAATCTAATATTATTGCATCCACTTGTTTTGTGCTGTCGGTTCCATCTAATATGTGGTGTATTGTGGACAATAGTTGGGTTTCGCATGATCTTCGTGCTCTGAAGCCGTGCTGGTTGTCACTTAGAATATTAAACTCTTCGAGATGATTCATGACATGTCGGTAGATGATATGCTCAAGTATTTTGCAGACAGCCGAGGTGAGGGAGATTGGTCTATAGTTTGCAGCATCTGTTTTACAGCCTTTTTTGAAAATTGCTGAAATGTTGGCTTTTTTTCCAATCTTTAGGGAGTTTCCCGGTTTCAATACTCTGTGTGAAAATGATTTGGAGGATTGGAGAAATCTCCTCTGCGCACATCTGCAGCACATAGGGGCTGATTCCATCAGGACCAGGAGCTTTGTTAACCTTGAGATCCTTCAAAAGTTTTGTTATTCCATTAGTGCTTATTTCTAAATCTGGCAAGGCTGGGTAAGGACTCTGTCCTAGAGAAGGAATGGAGGATGTGTCTTCTTTGGTGAAGACAGATCGGTACTGCCTGCTAAGTACCTCTGCTTTATCAACTGCACTACTAACCAGGGATCCGTTGCTAACTAGGGCTGGGATGCCACATGATTCCCGTCTACGGTGTTTCACAAATGACCAGAACTTCTTGACATTAGTCTGTAAAGATTCAAAAATGG
The DNA here is from genome assembly GCF_040938485.1 of Diadema antillarum. Lineage (NCBI taxonomy): Eukaryota > Metazoa > Echinodermata > Echinoidea > Diadematoida > Diadematidae > Diadema > Diadema antillarum. The sequence continues at coordinate 435,360 of NW_027271763.1, forward strand.
TTGTCGAGAGATATTCCTGCTCTGCTTTTCTTAGATTACGTTGGACTTCCTTCCTTAGCGACTTGTATCGCTTCCACTGTCGTTCACAGTTGGTAGATTTAGCAGTGTAGAAAGCTCTATTCTTTTTCCTAATTAATCGTTGCAGGGGTCTTGACAACCATGGAAGATTAAATCTGGATGATTTGATTGATGAGGGTACGTTTCTATGCACAGAGCCCAAAAGTGTAGATTTGAATCCCTCCCAATTCTCGTTTACAGATGACTGGTTGTAGTTACCCTCAAGTTTGGTTCGAAACTGGGTGAGGTCCTCTTTAAGGCCTTCCACATTTGCTTTGTGCCAGTGAAAGATCCTTCTGCGTTCGGACCTCTGTGTACATGGTCTTGTGCTTGCATCAGCAATTATCTTAAAATGGTCTGATATTCCAGGCTCTGTCTTCAAAGGCTGGAAGCAGCTTGGATTTGAAACACACAGAAGGTTTAAAATGTTTTGAACACTCAATGATTTAGTTTGATGATTGTGATTCGGTTCATGTGCTAACTGAACAAGAGAGAAATCATCTAACAAACTGAGTAGTTCATTCGTTAGTTCTGCAGGGTAATTGCACTCAGGACCCGGTTTGCGACATGGGACGTTCCAATCAATGTCTGGGACATTAAAGTCTCCCCCAATCCACACTACTGGGTTTTTCTTCCAATTAATCTTGGCGAGGGAGTCTCTTAGTTTCTTTATAGGGGTAGAACCCTGGTTTGGTGGACGATAAAACACACATAAATAAACTGGTCTTGCATTAGTCATTTGGATAGAGATCCACAATAATTCAGCATCAACATCGAGAGACTCCATTGGGGTTGCAATGAGGTCATTCCTGACAGCTATAAAAACACCACCGCCTGGTCTCTCTTCCCTGTCTTTCCTGTAGGCCGTGTAATTGTCTGGGATGCATTCATTACTAATGATATCAGGTTTCAGCCAGGATTCTGTGACTAGGATAACATGGGGGTTTGAATCCTTCACACTTTCTGCGAATGCCTCTTTCTTTCCAATGAGGCTACTGCAATTTGTCATCATAAGTCGTATGTTGTCCTTACTCTTAATCTTATCCCCTTTGTTTCTACAGCTAGGCACTCCTCTGGTTCTGGTTTTGCCCCGTGTCGATGTAGGGCGGGGGGAGGATGTTGCTACTGGTTCTGAAAATTTGTTAGGAGAGCGACTACTATCCAGATCTGAAAATAATACTGTTTGATCATTCCCTGCATCGAGGTCGGGCAATACTGAGAAGTGATTATTATCGGTAAAACTGGTGGAGTTGGATTGTAAAAATAAACTGGAACTGAAGTTAGGGAGACCACACTGGATACAGGTCCATGATAGATGTGAGTGGTCAGCAATGATTTGATACATTTCTTTGTTCATAGGAACACATTCACGGTGTATCCAAGTGTTGCAGTGATCACAGCAAATACCGTCCTGGCCATATTTTACGGCTTTGTTGCATACACCACATGGATATTTACAGCGGGGGCCAGGATTAGGGTGGATGTCTCCGGCTAATGATAACATAGCACCAGCTTGTATCACCAACGATAAATGATACAAACATACCACTGACTTGTCATTATAATTCAGCAAGTTGGCATGTACACAAACTACCAGATAATTTGAAGAAAGGATGGATGTAGGTCCAGTGGCGTATCTAGGGGGGGGGGGGCAAGGGGGGCACGTGCCCCGGGCGCCACTCTTTGGGGGCGCAAAAAAAAAAACGAAGAAAAAGAAGAAGAAGAAAAGAAAAAACGAAGAAAAAAAGAAAAAAGAAAAGGAGAAGAAGAAGAAGGAGAAACTCACCGGAAAGGGGGGGGGGAGAGAATGGTGGGGGGGGGGGCAGAAAAGCAAATAAAAAAAGATAAAAACAAAACATAACAATGACTCGGACAAAATGACAATGTTTAGTGTGTTCACACAAGAATTCCATGTTATGTAAGCTGAAATACAACAATTTTCGGCTCGCTCGCTGCGCTCGCTCTCTAAATTTTATATAGAAGAAGAAGGTAAGAACAAAATGTGATGATGACGCGGACAAAATGACAATGTCTATTGTGTTCACACATGTCATTTTATATTTAGCAGGCAAAATGTTTCACGGAGCAGCGGCTGCAATTTTTTTCGTTCTGAAGCGATCGCCAATTGGATCAAAAGAAGGCGCCAACGGTTTCGAACATACGGGGGGGGGGGGGGGGGCGCCAAAAAAATCAAACAAGATAAGAACAAAACGTAATGATGACGTGGAAATATACAAATTTCGGCTCACTCGCTCGTACTAATTTAGAGTATTTCTTCAAGAACTCAGTTTCTTGGTAAAAATCGTTATCTATAAGGCCGTCACTATATATCTTGATTAGAACTGTAAGATTTGATAAGCAAAAAATGACAAGAGTTCCATGTTTTGTAAGCTGATATACAAAAATTTTCGACTCGCTCGCTGCGCTCCCTCGCCAAAATTTATCAAAACAAAAAGGAGATAAGAACAAAACGTGATGATAACGCGGAAATATACAAATTTTGGCTCACTCGCGCGTACTAATTTAGAGTATTTCTTCAAGAACTCAGTTTGTTGGTAAAAATCGTTATCTATAAGGCCGTCACTATATCTTGATTAGAATTGTAAGATTTGATAAGCAAAAAATGACAAGAGTTCCATGTTTTGTAAGCTAAAATACAAAATTTTTCGGCTCGCTCGCTGCGCTCGCTCTTCAAAATTTATCAAGACAAAAAGGAGATAAGAACAAAACGTGATGATGACGCAGAAATATACAAATTTCGGCTCGCTCGCTGCGCTCGCTCGTCAAAATTTATCAAAACAAAAAGGAGATAAGAACAAAACGTGATGATGACGCGGAAATATACAAATTTCGGCTCACTCGCTCGTACTAATTTAGAGTATTTTTTCAAGTCTTCAGTTTGTTGGTAAAAATCATTATCTATAAGGCCGTCACAATACATTGTATCTTGATTAGAATTGTAAAATATGATAAGCAAAAAATGACAAGAGTTCCATGTTTTGTAAGCTGAAATACAAAAACTTTCGGCTCGCTCGCCAAAATTTATCAAAACAAAAAGGAGATAAGAACAAAACGTGATGATAACGCGGAAATATACAAATTTCGGCTCACTCGCGCGTACATGGGGGGCATTTCATGAAGCAATTTGTCAGGTATTTGGTCTGACAAACTGTTAAAAGCTACTGAAATCCTTGCTTCTGATTGGCTGAAAGCAAATTTTGTCCGACAAGTTGTCGGACAAAATGCTTCATGAAATGCCCTCCTGATTTAGAATATTTTTTCAAGTACTCAGTTTGTTGGTTTATACATGTATAGATAAATCGTTATCTATAAGACCGTCATTATCTTGATTAGTATTGTAAGATTTGATAAGCAAAAAATGACAAGAATTCCATGTTTTGTCAGCTGAAATACACAAATTTTCGGCTCACTCGCTGCGCTCGCTCGCCAAAATTTATCAAAATTCATTTCATTTAAATCACCCTCAAAAGACCCCCTTTAAGGGCTTGAAAAGCATATCATGTGGACTTTGCTTAAAGTCCCTACCGGGATGGGGTTGGGGTTGAAGACTAGTCTTTTTCAGAAATTAGGGGCGCAATTTTCGCGCTTGCCCCGGGCGCCGTTTTCCCTAGATACGCCACTGTGTAGGTCTGCATAAAAATTGCCGTGAGAATTTCATTTCTTTGCTGTATTCAGTGTCAATTGCCAACAAAAGTGAGGCTTGTTTACTGACGTAATCCAGGTGTTCTAATAATAATGGATTTATGATGGGGTTCGAACTGGCAAGAATCTTGTGCTTGGTTGTTTCGTGGGCACTTATGCTACACATGTTCGGTTCAGCACAGGAAAACACCTCAAATTCATAATCAGAAGCACAGTCACAGGATTCACAGTCGTACTCGAAGAACTGTACATCACGAGAATAAGCAAATGAAGACAAATTCAAAACGATCCCACCTGATAATTCTTGAATACTAAGGCTTAACAGTGGGCTTGGGGTTCCGCAAGCGTTGTGGCGAGTGTAGAGGTGGCTGGTTGCTATCAGTACAGACACGCACATAATTGCTGAGAGTACTGTGCGGGGTTTCACAGTTTCGCGGGCTCCGTGTTTGGCCATCTTGAACTCGTACAGTAGGCTGGATGGACACGACGACAAACTGACTTAAAAAAGACACTCAGTATACGGTAAAAAATGCTCAAAACTGGATTCAGGCAAGGGCGGGTAGAAACTGCACTCAAATCTCTAAAAAAAATCCACTTTTATTGAAAGTTAAGAAGGTTAAAAAGTTGTAAAAAGCTGCAAAATATCGCAGCGACAGAGCAACACGTCCGTTCACAGTCACAGTCACGCTTCATCTATCTTGAAAGTTCACCTGCGTAGAATCTATTCATGCCTTCATTAATCTGTTGTTCTGCTTCCTTTGGCCCCAACTCCTGCATTCTCATGGCGAAGTTGCTATGCCACCATCCTTGTTCAGTTTTGTTGCTCTTTGTTTTTCTTGTTGCAATTTGTTTTAAATTTTGAAAACATTGTAATCCTCGTTCCAATTACTATAAATTCTGAAACTCTGTACTCAATATAACTATTTTACAGTAAAATATTGTTCGATAAATAGTCAGAAATCAGCCGGAGTTCTCCTTTATTATCCACTTCTTTCCATTAGCCGATGGTGGAAGGCTTCCAGGCATGGTATAGTTACACATCGCTTAGTGGGAGGGTGTTCCATGCTCTTTGTGCTCTGGGGAAGAAAGAAATTTCATAATTCTCATGCTTGCATGTGACGGTCTTAACTTTTGTAATATCCCAATCATTTCTGAATAAGAATCATATATGGTGATCTATCATTTCCGGAATTGAAAGAAGTTACAATAAAAGTTTGAATATGAATTTGAATTAGAATTTAATACATTTCTTCTGGTAGTCATTGTAACCTCGACGAATAAAATGAAGTCTTTATTAGAATACAAATGTTTTCTTTGTTTTTTTGTTGTTGTTTTTTTCTCAATCATGAGCGTATTACCTTGTTGGCAGGATCCCTGAGAAACGACAATGTCATCTATGGCGATATCACCTGTGTAGCTTCCTCCTCTTACACCTTCCATGGTAATGTAGAATGGCTGGGTATAATTGTCAATGGAGATCTGGGTAATGAAAAAGAAAAAGAAAACATAAGGTGATGTTGCATGTTCTGTCTCATAACAATGTAATGTAGTCATGATTTCGTCATGATATCGCACACAGATTTATAACTAGGGCGTGACACATGCTTAACTGTAACTCCATTCCACCTCATAAAGAACCACCTCTACCGTACATAGCAGTGTATTAATCGCACCGATGTATAAAACTGCCCTTTCTTGTTCGTTTCATTTCATTTTATTTCATTTCCAACAATGTGATATATGTGACCCTGCACCTCAAAACAAACAAAAAGTCGCCAGACATGAATTTTTAGTTAAGACCATATTCTGAAAGAGCAGACTTAAAGCTTTAAAATGATGTATAACTCAAATCAAATGGACTCTCCTAACCTATCTAAATATTGGAAAGAAAGCACAAACTCAGGAAAAGTGTGAACTGAGAAAAGAGGCTCTGAAGTACAGTGTCTATTAAAGCGCTTAATCTTTACCAAACCGTGTTGGCTGTGCGATGAATGGGACAAAAAACAGGAAGTAAACCACCAGAGTAACAACAATGAAGGGATTATCAGATTACACTAAAAATTACGCATGCCTCATTAACACATTCTTTCCATAATTAATGCCAACTTTCAAAGCAATGACACTATCCTTTCAAAAGTTATTAGAGTTGAAAGTGAAGAGTGTGGACAAGATTTTGCAGAAATGAAAATGGGATTCTAAAGACACACCTAATCACACTATTCTACCAAAAATGTTCGAGATAAACTGCCAAAAAACACACTTTTCTGTCCATTTTATGATACCAAATTTTAGCATAATGTAAAAGAAGACCCGATCTTTCAGAAAATATGAAAAAGTCAAGTTCGGCTAGGTTGACCCATTTCACTTATTTTCAGTCCTCACGCAAAATCAGTGTGTGCGACTTTATGTTCGTTTTGAGGTGCACAGTCACATATTAAAATACACAAAAAACACAATGTCGCTGCAGTGTAGAAACGAAGAAAAATACGTAGAAATTAACAATATACTACTCATCACTTTCAAATGATATTGAATTAAAATTAAAGTTGCAGGAAATGGAGGAGACGTACTGAAAAAGCCAAGCTTGTATTTTGCAGTCTCCTCGTAGACAATATAGATACTGAACAAAGCTAATAACATGTTTTAGCCGTCGGGTAAAAAAAAAGTGTAATAACCCGCCGACGAGCTCCGATAGTACCATGTAATTAGCAGAGACACTGCTGACATTTTGGTTTAATTGAGATGTTGTGGGACAAAAAATGTGTCGGTGTTTGTGCCATAAAAAAGAAGGAATTATACTCAGTAGAATGTCTAAGGAAAAAGAAATTGCTTCACCAACATTCGAATACTGAAAACAGAAAATTGTGTGCACACTATTATTATGCAGACATACAGTGAGTATTCGCTCTAACGGTGTCTAAACAGCACCCTGAATTTTGACCCATTTCAGTGGGGGAAAGTGCGATTAATCATGTTTACATTGTTATTAACGGTATTTTAATGAAAGAGGAAATGTGAATCATGCCCTTTCTTTCGAGTTTCAAATATCTCTGTAGTCTTTACTCAAGACCTATCTGAACCCGTTGTCAATAGGGAAATAGAGTAGGGAAAAAAAACAGTCAAGTTTGTAACACATATTTAAAGCTATCAAACAAGTGATACATACATATTTCACTACCGAAATTTTATTTGTATCGATGTGCGTAGTGGTTGCTCCCAAGCCTTTATTTGTGACATACTTTGATATTCGATTGCGCGCTCTCTCTCTCTCTCTCTCTCTCTCTCTCTCTCGTTCTTTCTTTCTTTCTCTGTCACTATCATTTGAGGGCTGCAGTGGTGTTGACATTAGTTATGTTCAGATGATGATCCTTAACTTCGAGGATAAGCTTACTTCGAGAATAAGCTATAATCGTAGTTAGACATCGGGCACCGAGTGTCGCATGGTCTCTTTCGCACGAAAACAGTCATTTCGCCACGAAATGACAACTTTGAGACGCAATTGTTGTTGTCGTTGTTGTTGTTGACAAGTGACAACGTCATTTAGTCAATTTTGTCACAGAATACCAATTTTGTCAACGAAATTACAGTTTTGTGATGGATTTATCATTCCGTTCGAAACTGACGACATTAATTTGTCAACGAAACAACAATTTCGTCACAAAATTGTAATTTTGTGAAGAATAGGACTGATTTCGTAACAAAGGGCGCCCCAAATTAAACTACGAGCTTATCCTAGAAGTTAAGGATCACCGTCTGAACGTAACCTTATTGAAAATTGATAACACTTCTTCTTTCATACATACATCCATTAACATAATGATCAGTGCTAGAATTACCTGTGCGTCATACCACGCGTCGCCTCTAGCTCCGGTAAGCGAGAGTAATACGTCATTCGAAGTTGGTATCGCTAATGCTGACTTGTAGACATTCAGTGAATTGATTGTCTCGCCGTACATGTGATACCAGAATGTCAGGCATTGTGGCCCGTAACGATACTGGGCGGGGCTCGTTAAACTCGCGTTTTGCCCGAATTCACGAGGATGAGATGTCTCGATGTACATGTAATATCCATCTACAAGGAAGAGCATTCAATTTAACCAAAAATAAATACACAAGCAAACATATTGAGAATAGGATACAAGTATACGGTGACAGACCGTTTTTCCGGATGTTTTACATTCCGAAGGTTCGTTAATCAAAAAATTATAAAAGGGTCGTTATTCCATGGTCATTATTCAAAATTTTCCTTATTTCGAAGGTTTGTTAAATCTAAATGAACTAAAATCCGTTATTCCATAGGATCGTTAGTCCGAAAAAAAAAGGTTCGTTATTCCCAAAGTTCGTTGATTTGACGAAGCAAGGTTCGGATCATACCAAAGGGCTCTTAGTATATACGTTCTATTCATTTTCGGGCTAATGGACCCTATTGCATTTTCAAATTTACCACCCTTTGGAATAACAAACTTATTCCTTTTTTGGATATTCGAACCTCTTGAAGAACGTAACATCGGAACAAAACGCCGCAAATGTTCGAACTCTATTTCATTTTCGGATTAGAGAACCTTCTGAATGATAAACATTACCCTGATATACGCTTGAGCACCTGTTGAGAAACACGAACACAATGAAGACACACCAACAACGTGCACACACACATGGCGTGTATTGCCTCTACATGCATGTGAGGAAACGAGGAAGGCTTTCAATAGCAGTTTTCTGTCATCTCTCCATGTACGTTGAAACAGTAACCTTCACCATGCAATACAAAGAACATACACAATGGAAAAGTTAACGAGACAGATGCCAGCATTCTTCAATGAAGATAGAACTTACTGTACAGTATTATAATAATAATCGTATGATAATAATGATAATGATAATAATAACATTAGTATTAATATTAATATTATTATCATTATTATTTTTACTATTATTATTACTACCACTAATAATAATAATAATAATGATAATAACAATAATGATAATGATCATAGAAAATGCGTGAAGGCCGTGTCACACCTTTCTTGGCAAGTCGTGCTGGCGACTTTAAAATAATGATTATGAAGAACACTTTTTACTACCCGGAAGTCCACGCAGATAATCCGCACGTGACAGTACCTATCACGTATCTCACCAGTATAGTTCCCCGAAGTCCTATTCACCCGCAGCCAAGTTTAAGCCCTGGAACACCTTTCCGGGCAAGCTAGGCGGGCTTGTTGCGTTTGGGGATTTTCCAGCACCCAGGACAATTTTTGCAGGCGGACAAGGATTTGGGCAAGATTCGCATGCGTCTTACCTGCTGTACCCGTGCTACATATGTTCTACTTCCGTGTGACCTGCGTGTCAGGCGCATGGAAGGCGAGTGAGGGCTCACAACTCTGTGAAGGAATCCCTCTGAAGGAATGGCAGAGTCCCATAGAATGTCATTATCTTGGCCGCATACGGGGACTGCGAAGTACCTGCATTACAGCTGCGAAGTACCTGCGTGCGAGTTGCCTGCGAGGTGCTGCCGCTATTAAAGAGTCTCTTACTGGTGTTCTGCGTGGATCTCTGCGGGCAATCCCCGCGACTTACCCGGAGAAAGTTTGGTCATGCTCAAAACTTGGCGGCGGGTAAATCGGACTTGCGTGCGCACCTCCGGGCTACTACGGGCGAGATAAGCGCTAGGTATTGTCAGGTGCGGACCAACTGCTGGGAGGTTCGGGTAGCAACATATTTCCCCGCAAACCAACTCGCAAGGCTTCCCCAGACAGGTTTGACAAGGCCTTGAGCATGCTCAAAACTCGTTCCGGGTGAGTCGCGGGGGGTTGCCCGCAGAGGTACACGCTGAATACCAGTAGGGTGCCCTTAGCTGCAGGACCTCGCCGGCAACTCCCACGCAGGTACTTCACAGCTGCAACGCGGGTACTTCGTAGTCCCCGTATGTCGCTCGTAGCTAAAAATGGATCGGTTTCAAAGCTCTCACGCAGGTCACACGGAATACATGCACTCAAGTAGCAAGTAAATAGCACGCGTCTAGCAGTAAGACGCAAGTACGGAACTCACCAACATCCCTGTCCGCCCGCAGAAAATTCTCCTGCCGGAAAATTCCTAGTCGCAACAAGCCCGCGTAGCTTACCCGGAAAGGTGTGACAGGGCCTTAAAGGTCCTGTTTACCTTTGGGAATTACAGTGATTAAAAAAAAAAAGTAAATCAATCAATATATGATATTTAACGTATAATATGTGTAGGTCTGTTGTACCACAAAACATCCTATCATATACATTTTTCGCTGTAAAGCCTAATATATAATGGAGATATCTGTATGCTTCTCATTAAAAACCGTAACTGTAGACGGTTTAGTCTGGAATCATTTTTATTATAACTATTGTTCACATTTTGTTACCAATTGTCACAAATGTATACACTAGTAGTTATGTACATGTATGATGTACTGTATGCATGGTTGTTTTAATGTGTATGTAAAGGGGTTGACCAGATTATTGGAGAACATTCTATTTGGTATAGATATAGTACATAGGCCTACAGGCTGACCAGATTAGTGGAGAATTTTCTAGGTGGTATACAATGTAGCTACAGTACATGCATTTGACAGGAAATACATTATAGCTCACCCAATCTATATAGAATGTTCTAGGAAGTGCTTACATATTTGGCTGAGTGTGAGTGATGCACTGTCCCTGTAGCCCAAGGTGATTGGTCGTTATTTTTGGTAGGCTGTTATGCACATAGTTAGGCAGTGAGTCAGCTAGGATTTCTGGAACAGTCTTGGACTTGCTAGTATATTCAAGTGTGTGGCCCCAGGTTGGAGAAAATTACAGAATGTTCAAGAAAGGAGTGAATGGATAGTATATAAGCCGCAGAAATTCTGAGGTAGGCAGAGTACCCAACACCTCTGCTCTGAGAGTTACGTCACTTCTGGCTCTGAAGCGACTTGTTATAGTCAGTCCTGTGTTACCTGCTGACCTGCTACATTTGTGGAGATAAGCCTGGGAGACATTTTGCCTGAAGAGAATTAATTTGCCTACATTGGAGATAGACTCCATTTTTATGTCAATGGACATTGCTACGGCAAAGCTGTGACAGGCTGGATTCCTAGCCAGATATTATTAGCTGAATCATCATTCAACGCATCGACTGGACGCGGTCATCATAACGCTGGATTCTGCACATTCCGCCGTGGACATTATACCCTGGATATATACCTCTGGATTTACGTCGAAGGAATCATTCATTGGTACGTCAAGGATCATTCATCTGTGCATCGAACATCGTATTTGGACATTTCCAGAGGATTACATGGACCTTGTGATTTAAGATTTGGTTGTAATACGTGTAAGTGATTCCATTACCGATTTACAATTGTTTCTATTGATCATTATTGTACTGATATGAACACCGATTACGAGTCTGTACCCACAATATCACTGTTAATAAACCGTCTGAACATTAGTAGATTGTTTCTTTTGTGCGATCATTCTCAGGGTGATTTTGGTCGTAACAAAATTCTCTTTTTTTGTTGTTGCAGTGGTTGCTTCTATCCCTATATTAACTCACATGTTAGAAATATTGCTGGGTTTTTGTCTCATCTGCAAATAATAAATTATGCCATTAACATCGGAAAAGATAATAAATACTATAAGTGCTTACAGCCGGTTGTATGGTCCCCGCTTGGTCCGGTGCTGTCCGACCGGGTTCTCCCATTATTACGGGACCAGTTAAAGTCATCATAATATGACTGCTGCCAGCCACAGGTATTGTATTCAAAGTCACAGTCAATGTCGCTTGGTCCTGCATGGGGGATAGCAACATAGTGTAATAAGGGTTTACCAGTTCAGTTATTGATCATTCATTCTAGAGTATTTATATAAGTAATGCAAGGCACAACTTGTTCCCTTAAGCAGTTGGAACAATAATCTCCTTATTCCCGCTTCTATAAAAGCGCATCGATGACGAGCCATATGTACAGCATGTAGGTGATTGCACAACGTTTTCTAAACAAATGTCAACTTTCAAGGTTTTGTTTGATAGACGTAACTGTGAATGGTTCTAAAATCTTAACTACAAAGGGAATTTACATGCCCTATACCACTCCCCATGATTTTGAATGCATATAAACCTTGGTACAGGAATCATGCTATGGGCCTATAAGATTACAGCTTCTTGATCAGATGTGGTCTTGGCTATGTAAAACATGGTAGATTGGGAACAAACTGCCAAAGTTCAAGTATGTTTCTTTTTGTATCTTAAGATATTTTCCCTGATTTGTCCTTGGAAATGCACGCTTATCTACTCCATATTTTGCACACAGACACTACGTTACATCGATCATTACAAAAATAACCACATTTTGATCAAAAACCATTATCGATGTGTACATTGGGGTAAAAGGTCAAAAAATTGTCCTTGGCCAATGCATGTCATATCAGCCCCCAACACACACACACACACACACACACACACACACAAGCTATATAATGGAATAACAGCCCATATTGCCATTGATGACACTTAATATATTTTGCACACATTTTGACAATTTCTGATGCATCATTTCTGAAACTAACAACTTCTTGGTCAGACCTCTTGTTTGACTGTGCAAATTAGGGACAAAGGTCAGAAATACTTAATTCAATAATCTTCGCACATTCATTACTTCACGTACTTCACTTCATGTACAATAATCTTTATGTCACATGGATTATTTCGTAAGATTTTAACTTTAGTAGCAGATTCGATCTTGGATCTTTGAAATTTGAGCCTTCTCTTTGAATTAGGCCTACTACTTTAAAGTCACTCGATGGTGAGGGGTCTGGTGATGGTGTGGTTATGTCTGATGCTGGCTCTATGTCTACCCACGTAACCTCCACCAACAATACTCGCCTGTTGGACGAGGCGTGCTTTCGTTCGTCTTGAGCTTGGTTCCTGTTCCCGCACTTTGTCCCTCGGTCAGATTCCTCGGCAACTCTATCGTCGATGAATTCAGCGGTGTTGCCATACTCGATGCTGGCAGTATGCCGACAGACTCTGCTGATGAAGAATACGGTTGTAGGAAGATAGGTGTTTTTTTTTTTTCGGGGGGGGGGTTAGGGGTTACAACTTCGACAAACATAGCTGGGCTTTCTACAAAAATAGGGGGGAAGAAAAATAGGCTAGGAGAAAGAGGGGATATCTTTCAACTATCTTTCTATCTATGTCTATAGAGCCAGATAGATATGACAATATGCCATCCTTCGAAATGGGGCAGAGCCTATGAAGTCCTTCATCATTCTCTGTGTGGAAATGACATCATCGGACCGCTACCTCCTATCGCTCAGCTGCCAATAGAAGTTAGCACAGGTTAATCCTACCAGACATCCCGACCGCGCATTTCAAGTTTGTGACAGTGTTTTCGTCAACCTGTCCGTGAGTTGGAAAATGAGGGGGGTATCTTTGCATTTTGCCCACTAGCTATCTGGACAGAAATTGCTGGAACAACCTGTGCACGTTGCAAGCACACTCTGATACCACAACTTGACCTTGTATTCATACGCAACTATGGACACTTTCCAGCAGTAATGTTTGGGAGGCATATAAATAAGGCATGAGAAGAAGATTGCGTTGAAAACGCACAGCAACACACGCAGCGCACTTGGTCGTGATCTCACAAACACGTTAAAAACTATCATATTTTAGCAGAAAATATAAGCTAGCGCCACATCAACAGGAGTGAAATCTTTTTAAAAGGGGGAAGGAGCAGCAGCAACAGCAGATGAAAGTTTGGATGCGACGTTGACAAGACACTAAGATATATGAGAAACAAACCAGAATGAAACATTTTGTTCTGCACGCGACTATCATGGGATGATTTTTTGTTGGCAAGAATCATGTTTGATCCATAAATTGATATCTGTAAAAGCTATGCTCTATTTCCAAGACGTCAATAAGTCATAAATGTACAGACATGATATATCAGAGACAATAAAATTGGATGCTTGTCACGGGACCGACACCCATGAGCTATTCGGCCAACGAGTTATACAGCCCACGAGTCTTACAACCCATGAGTTCGACACTTAGGAGCAAACAATAGGACCGCTAGGCGACACATTAAACCCCGTGTCGTATCTTTCGAACTCGTAAGCTGTTTTTACCTATAGTGTCGAACTCACGGGTCTGTGCCTAGTGTCGAACTCGTGGGCTGTTTGACTCGTTGGTGTCAGTCTCGTAGGATGACTCGACAAAGTCGTGTCTGGTAACTTCCAAACTACGAGATACCTTGTGTGCGACACGTGCGGATATCAAGCGGAACCTTCAGGCGGCTTTCCCTCCTGCATGGTGTACGTGTTCGGCGAGCTGCGGAGACCAGATCCAAAATTGCCTTCCCCTCGTTACCCGGAGTGCTTTGATCCCCGCGACATGGCCTTATGATGGACCTACAGCCATTGTAGGTCCGCAGTCTTTTAGATGGCGCTGCATAGTTATAGCACTTCGCGGGTTTTTCCCGTTGTGAACCAGAAGGTGATGCTGATTTGAGAGTAAATTGTGGTAGGTAGTTAATCATCACAGACAATCACTGTGTCTCATGATGTCACAAGTTTTGAAATAAGGTTTGTTTTGTTTTCCCACTGTTCATATTATTACTTACGATTATCAACCTTGTATTCTATGAATCAAATAGCTATCCGCACCAATTGAAGGGCCATTTAAAACGGTTGGAGCGGCCATCATGCCGGCTTTATTTGCATTGTTAAGTGGTCATTTTTTTATTTACTTTATTGAAACCGTGAAACAACACTTTCAGAAATATGAAATAATTCACTCTTCTACGTGTTATTGTTATTTGGAGCGGCCATCATTCCGGTTTTATTTGCATTGTTAAGTGGTCATTTTTTTATTTACTTTATTGAAACCGTGAAACAACACTTTCAGAAATATGAAATAATTCACTCTTCCACGTGTTATTGTGCGTACACACAAAAATTTGAGTAATTCTATTACTTTACACACCATCACATCGTGAGCAACATTACTCACATCGCAAAGCCGTCATTTCTTAGCAAATTATGAGGATTTGATTGTTAGACTATTACGTTAGCGAGTTTTAGATCTGTGATGCTAATCCTGCGATCGACTTTTGGCAAAAAGAGAGAAAAAAATGTTCTCCAAATGTGCGAAACACCTCTCTTAATCCCCCCCCCCTCTCTCTCTTTCCAATGTAGGATGCCCTTTAAGAGTACGAGATACAAAGAGAAAATAAAAGTTGCATTTTTTTTTTTGAAAGAGGTATACCAAGCTAACACGCTTCAAAGATACGCATTCTAGAAAAGCTTCGTCAGGGCTTTGTCATTGTCTTGGAAAACAAACAATGGAACATTTTCCTGTATTCTTTATTAATTGGGCAACTGCTGTGACATCACGAATTGTTGTTGTCATTGAATCATTGGAAATGGCACGAGGTCATTATCTACTTTAATAGTTGTCCTTTTTATTGTTATTATTGTTATTATCATTATTGTTATTATCATCACAACTATTCACGTCTATGTGAAACTAACAGAGACTTCATATTTCATAAATTCAAATCAAGTCAAATCTTTTCAACGGTTTGTCCAATTTTCCTAGTTTAAAGACTTTCACCTAGCACATTGCAGGTATCTTTAGTTTTCTCGACTCTTACTTGAGTGGATTCCCATTATAACGAAGAGTTCGGGACCGGCAACTTTCTTTCGTTATATGGAAATTTCGTTATAACCGAACATATAAGGAATTAAAAAAACCCAAAGAACTGATAATGTTGCTGTCTGAATTTTTACTTCTTTGTAACCGGATTTTCGATACAGCCGTGTTCGTTATTATGTGCACTCTACTATGATTATAATAAAGCATTATTTGACACATACAAGAAAATTCCCCTTTCACAGTCTCATGTAACCATGGCAACACCGTCCCCTTGTTCAAAATCACTACATAGCTGACAGTTTCATTAATCAAAGCAATTCTTGTTCCAGCTAAATCTCACTCTTCATAATTATGGATAGTCAGTGTTATAAAATTACAAGTAAACAATATACAATAAATATTGCTTGTATGTAAACATGATACATACCATGAACACTATGTATCACCAGGAAAAGTACCAGTGGCAACACAACTTTCTTGTTTGCTTCCTGTGTTTAAACGGACAAAAAGAAAATTGCTGAGAACAACCGAAAAGTGAAAAAAAGGAAACTAACCAAAAAAAAAAAATTATTATGCAAAATTATGGAGGTTTGCATTCAAGTAGTAGGGAAGTTTTTCTCTATTTTCTCTGTCATTGTCGACTTTTATGATATCTGTCATACGTAGGGAATATGTCTGAAAACGTGTGAAGGCGTGACCAGTACCTGTTCAACAGATATTGCGAACAAGGTTGGGTTCATTAGAAATGCCTAGCATTACGCTATTAATCGGACGATCTTGCCTAATCGGCACATATCCCGATGTGTCTGATACTGACCTGATAGTCGACCAAGACAAATCGGATTCATCAGACTGTGATCCGATATGCTTCAGTGGGTGGCCTCAGTGACCAATGAGACAAAAAAAAAATCTCTTTGGAATGGGTATTCACCATGGTCGAAATTGATCGACGCAAATTTTGGAGGCCATTTATCGACTCACTTATTCAAGCTCCACGAATACCCTATTATAATTTATACTTTGAATCGCTTATTCATTTCTGCACAATTCTGAACAAATAAAAACCACGAAGTTTGATTATAATATCGCTTTCAGTAACTCGTGCATTTTGGCCCGCTCCTGGTCCGAGGTAAATTAGCCCGCGCTAAGCATTAAAAATTGCGTTCAGTAACTACGACTGTAAAGGGATAGTACAGTATTGGTGGAGATGAGAATTGGGCTTTTAACTTTTTGCGAGATACCAAGAAAACTCTTATGAAATAGTACAGAGCATACCATTTTATGAGGAATTCAAAGTTTATTTGATGAAAACAGAATTTGGAATGACTGAAACATCCAAAAACAAAGTAAAACAAAGAGATCGTAATAAAGTGTGGGTCCCACACTTATAAGAATCGCGCTGTTTGGGATATCTCGGCCATTTTAAAACCAATTTTCATCAAATAAACGTTAACATTCCTCATAGAATTACATTTTCTTTCATATTTCTTAAGAGGTTTCTCATCATCTTACCAAAAATGTTAGAAACCTGAAATTAGGTCTCAACCAAAACTATACAATCCCTTTAAGCAGAGCCGCGCTACTTCTACGATGACCAATTCATAAACTCGGTCAAGTAAGGGATAAGTGCCATGGTAACTAAACGCCTCATGGACAGAGCGGAAGTGCATTTTCGCGCGATATTTGATGTGCGTGCCGCGATCTTGTGAGCTTACAGCGTAAGCTGTGACCTTTGATCGTGAAAGGAATTTTGGCCCGCGCCTGGCGCTGCTATCGTTCATAAACTCTTCGATCAGCGCCAGGCCCTCGCCTGGTCCGCACCTGGTGCTAGCTGCAGCAGCACCAAAATAGTCCGCACCTGGCGCGAGCCACTTTGGCCCCCACCCATTCATAAACTCAAAATTTTCGATTTGGTCCGCTCCTGGTCCGCTCCTGGTCCAAGCCAAGAGGGTTACTGAAAGGGGTACTAGTCAGGGCCGGCGCAGTGTTTTCAAAAGTGTGGGGGCCCACTTCCGGGTTTCATGAGCTAACAAGCAAAAAAAAAAAAAGGTCCTCAGCTCATCTCTCCCCGTCCACTTCCGGGTTTCTTCGGCTCACAAGCAAAAAAAAAAAAAGATCCTCAGCTCATTCTCTCCCCTCCCATTTTAGTTCCACTTACGTACTTCCGGGTTTTAAAAAGTGTGGGGGCCCAAACTGATGACACCTTATGTATTCCTTTGTATGGTGCACAAAAAGTGTGGGGGCCCGAGCCCCCACGGCCCCCACGGCTGCGCCGCCCCTGCTAGTCATGTATAATACAATAAAGGCGATGACCTTCACTACAGAATTCAAGACCTAATTCTAGTGAGCAATTACACTATACGGGTATAGGTCTCCCTTCGTCTTTCAATGTACCATTATACATTGTGGAGATTCAACAGATTTCCCCACATACGCACGCAAACAAAATATCTACGCTTACTCACTAAAACACACACACACACACACACACACACACACACACACACACACACACACACAATCCATTGCTACTTATGACTTATAACCATCACGTCATGCGCTGCACTGGAAAAATCAATACTGGACTCCATTTTTCATCTTTATTACTGCTAACATCTCTCAGTTGTTAATATGGTCACATGATTTCAATGTTTCATTTTAATTGTTGCTGTTAGTCTTCGACCAGAGAGTGTAGGTTGCAATAAAAATTTACTTTAGTAGATATCACATTGAACACAGAACACATTGTACAAACAAGAAAACTGACGGAGCTGTCTTTACACTGAAATATTGTCTTTCTTATACTCAACGTGCTGCAAAAACACAGTAGATTTTCATGTAAAACAGGTAGAACAAAACGCAAACAAACAAGCAAAAAGCGCATTTTCCCCATTAAAAAATGAGATGAAAGTTAGGAAAATTTTGTGAGATTTGTAGCCATATATAGCTAAAGACATTTGGTGAATTTGCGACCTGAGGAAAATGTCCACAAAATTCACTTCTTCTTTTTCTTGTTTGTGGAATATTCTGCCATCATGAAGTGGGATTCTATATGATTTTGAATAACGTTTAGTTTTAGATGAAATTTCTTGAATTTTATTATGATTCCAATCTTCAGAGAAGTTCTGAAACGACGTGATGCAAATACTGTCAAGACTCTTTGCGATCGTGATATTTTAAAAGGATGTACAGTTCAACTGCAAAACTTTGATAGAAATAATAATCTCTGTTTTCATATAATTTACATAAATCACCATGCTTTGTCTCTTTCTCAGCCAAAGGGTAAAAGAATGAATCAATCTTATACATTTACTGCGATATTACCACATAATATCATATTATCCACACAACATGCACAATATGTCAATCGCTTTGCATTCCATTGTGGCATATGCTAGTACTCTACATCAAATTACATGTATGTACACTACATGGCATCATACTATTGACCATTCCTGAAATATTACTTTACCACATTTTCAGATAGAGAGAGCTAGGGGCATGGTTACTACTATAATTATGTTACCAAAATGAGCAAGATATTAAAAAGCTCACCATGCTGCAGAAGCTAGAAATCAGGCTTGTCCACAATGAAACGACTGAATAATGATTTTTTTTTTACGTCAACGCTTTTCAGTCTCGAACTAGTCTCTCGTCTCCGAATTAAAATCTATATTCTCCTTAATCTTCCGACGCGTTCATTCCTTCTATCTTCAATAGGTTTCGAAGTCCTCTAAGCGACAGTGTATCTGAAAAGTTTCGGTCTGGGCCAAAGATCGAATAGTATATACTAGTAATTTCTTTGGTCTGGGCGTTGGTTTGCGGCTGGAAAATTGAGGTTTATCACGTGGACAGAATTTTTATGCATATGCTGATTAGATGGGATCAATGTAATGATATTAACACATATATATAAAGTGTATAGGTGCGAGTCTCAACTTTCACGTCTGAAGCAGATCCTAATCAAACGATTGGTTGAAAGCATACACGTGACCATGCAGGCGTTTGTTTGCCTAACACGTGCCTTTGCTCGTATCAGGTCACAAGCACTTTCACGTAGTTATGGTGACTGGACGAGATTTCATTTTTAATTTACTCACGATGAGGGTTATTTATGAAAAGACAATGATCTGCCTCATTATTCTATAGAACAAATAATGCACATCATTTCATTTTTTCAGGAATTTAGTGTAATTACCCACACTCGGTACCTCTGAAACTGTCAAAACACCCTCGACTGTAAGCCTCACCTCCTGCTTAATTGCACTGTTCCAACATGTCGAAAGGTACTTTGGGTAAGTCTTTCTACTATTCCCCAACTGATGATGTGTGATAGCTTTCTTCCAAATTGAAGAGCATGAATTATTGGATCTGTTTCCCATACGTGTTTCCCCTCCACCCCCGGTTTTTTTTTTTTTTTAATTTTTTACATAAAACATAACCTTCATGTGAAGGTAAAAAGTTGATTATTTCCCTTTTTGGGTGGTTCTGACTACACAAAGGGTAGTGTGGTGTCTTATTTCTCCTTCCACTTATGGAATGTGTTCTTCCCTCCCTTTCTCTCTCTCGTTTGCAGTCCGCAAAATTTAAGGTTACAGAGTTCACAACTTTATTGCAAAACAATGTTAATATTTTCACTTGAGGAGATGGTCTAACTCTGACAATGACACTATGATATGATGAGATGACACAAATACGCAGGCATAGTGTGGCTTTGATAAAATCCTGTGCAGTTAACAGCCAGGCTGCGTAAATCTGGTTTCATGTAAATAAAAAAGTATGAGGTAAAGGTACGATGAAAGAGTCTGTATATTCGTTGCCTTGTATTAAAGGGCAAGTCCACCTTCATATACATTTGGTTCGAGGGAGATGGAGCAATATTAGTCCACTAGTAGAACACATCACTGATAGTCTGGGGGAAATCGGGCAATCCGTTCAAAAGTTATGAATTTTTAAAGTAACCGCGCAGTCACTCCTGGATGAGAAGATTACTACAGTGTATGATGTCACATGCGTAGAACGATATAAGGAAATATAAAGAGAATTTCACAAAGTGTTGTTGCTTTTTTTATTAAGTGCACATTTTCTTGACTTGTAACTGACGTATGTAAGGGTAATATCATTCCCCTCCATGCCATCTGAAAGAGGCAAGCCAAGTGTTAGAGGCAAGTCAAGTGTTCTTTTATCATGAAAGCAAAGTGAAAATATTTATGTTGAATTTTCTTTATATTTTCTTTAAATCGTTCTACAGATGTGACATCACAAGCTGTAGTAGACTTCTCATCCAGCAGTTACCGAGCAGAAGCTCCAAGAATTCATCACTTTCGAACGGATAGTCCGATTTTCTTCAAAACTCTCACTGTTCTACTAATATTGCTGCATTCACTCAATCCACATGTCTATGAAGGTGAACTGCGTTGTGAGCGCCATTCTTTTTTTTTTTTTGTCATCAGAGTTGAAGGAAATACACTAACAATACACGATGTGATTCTGTAAAAGAAAAAATGCTGCAAGACTCGTAATCTGTACAGGGACAGATAGTAGTTATTACTATGATTTTGATATCCCCATATGCACTGGACTTGTAATGTCAGTGCCTGGTAATTTGTATAGCGTCGGCCTTATGCCAAAAGGGCCTTAAAGAACTTCCCCCCTGTTATGCCAAAAGGGCATTAATAGTGTAAAAAGTCTATAGCTTTAAGGACCTTTTGGCATACAGTGGAAGTGGTTTAAGGCCCTTTTGGCATAAAACCGACGTTTGTTCTATCTTCTATGCCGATCAGGGATGACATCCCATAGCGCTTTGTGTCCAGTGGAAAGGCTCTCTAAAAATATCAGCTATTATCATGATACCAGTACTTACGTATAGCTGATCATCATGATGACAATTACATTTTAATAGCTGCCCCTGATGCGGAGTGATAAATTCAAAGTGTGCGATGATTACTTCATAAGGCCTACAAAGATTAATATTGGGTTGGCGTGACAACCAGAGCAAGAGGAGTCTAGGTATTATAACAGTTAGGCACACTTTATACACACGCACACATGCAAACACATACATACAAATCATCACACTCACATACACACTGTCACGCTTGATGGATAAGGCTAAAAGTTTGTGTAAAGCTGGGGTGCTCAAAAGTCACGTTCAAAATCCATTTACTCGCGTTCACTCCCTCAATAAGTCATGTTTCCTGCGAGAGTTCAATCGATCAGCACGCACTTTATATACCAAACCGGGGTTAAGAATGCGACTCATGTGTGAATTTATTTTGTTTTCTCTACATTTCTGCTTGATAAAATTAAAACCATAATTACATAAGCCTATCTAAAGACCAATTTCAGTCTGCGAGATTGATAAGAAGACTTTACTCGCAGAACAGGTCATATCTATTCTTATTAATCTGAGATAGTTGCAATTAAACTTTCGAAAAAGAGTACTGCAAATGCTTTATATAACGAAAATACCTCCCCCCCCCCAAAAAAAAAAATATATATATATACATACATATATATATATATATATATATATATATATATATATGAAATTGGACTTTCCGCAACTATAACTTTAAAAACAGTGAACGAGTCCAAATGCAATTTCAAGGTATGGAAGTATAACTTATTACAATTGTACCTACATCTTACAGATAACTCCATCCAATTTGCTTCAGAGGTCAAAGAAAAAAGAGGATCTTTGCAGAGTATGCAATTACTTCACAGTTCCGAGAGCATCGAAGTACTGAACCTGGAAGAAACGATCCCATGATATGCTAGAAAGATTCACATATCTCTATGACCACTTAACCAAACTGAATGAGGTTTTCTGCAAAATCATGTAGGTAAGAAGTTATCGTTTAATTTCCTGAAACAGCATTCAGATTGTTTAATCTTTTTTTTTTTTTTTTTTTTTTTTTGGGGGGGGGGGGGGTATACTGTGCAGGATGTTTTCAATCATGATTTTAAGATTATCCATATCACTGCCTATGATAGGCATGCAACTAATCGTGAGGTGTCAATGGAAATGTTTTGTTGTGGTAGACTTGCTATAAAATGTTATAAAATGGCGCTTAACCCATTTTACGTACGATCAAACACTATGTCCAGGTAGACAGAGAGACGGGGATTACATGACATGTTTGCCGGACGAGGATTAGTTGGTACAGAAAAAAAAAAACATTTTCATTTGAGCAATCTTATACATTATGTTGGATCTACACTTCCGTACAAAAATTTCAGTTGATGAAAATATCAATGTGACATAATGACATGCAATCTATATAAAAAGGTTAACCACGATGCCAAACTAAGTTTCATTCGTTTTTATTTGCCTTTGTGCGGCTAATTTGCTTTCTCTTTACAATCTTAAAGGTGGCAATATTTTCAAAATCTATTGATTGTTATTGTTGCCATTACGGTTTGTTCCCTTAAACCTTAACCTTCAACAGTGCGTATGAAAAAAAAAAGGTAATCCAACTTTGGAGTGCTACTATTTCGTAAATATCAGCTATAGAGGGCACAATCTTAGTTATGAGGAAAGGGAACTCTTCTTCTTTCCATTGGTACCTAATTATGTCGACAATTGTCATGCATGACTGAACGCAAGAACTTTAAAGAGAACAATGACAAATTGCACTTTTTCCAAGTTTGCGTGTTATTGTGAAGGAACAATGCATGTCTCACTGCATGGATGAGTTCTGTCAATGAAAGCGGCCAAATAGGCCAGACTGTACGAATGCAGGTTTGTGTTTAGGGTATGTGTTTAGGGTTTCTTCTTAAACTTTAACATGGCCATCTGTCCGATAACTTGGTCGCTCCCACAGAGGCCAACCCACACAGTCCATTTTTCTCTTTAATAGCTCCCAGTGACAAACCATGCCTCATGAAGAGAGACTAGAGTGGATAATGGCTTAGACTTTATGGGAAAGACCAAGTTATCGACAATGTGGCCATGTTGAAGGTTATGAAACATAAAAGTGTGAAGAAACCCTAAACACGAATCTGCAGTCTTGCAGGCTGGCCTGATGATTCGACCACCTCCATTGCAACAGTTTATCCGTTCAGTGAGACATGCATTGTTCCTTCACAATAACACGCAAACTTGGAAAAAGTCCAAATTTGTCATTGCTGTCTTCAAAGTTCATGTGCTCAGTCATACGATGTTTGTCAACATTATCATGTATCAATGAAATGAGAAAGGGCTCCCCTCTCCTCACAACAAAGATTGCGCTCTCCATAGCTAACAATCATAAAGTAGTAACCCTCCAAATTTGGATTTCCTTTTTCATACGCACTGTATGTTCCAATTCTTTCGTTGATCAATAAACCAGTGTATAATAATCATACTCAGCAAAGTAGATCTACATCCAATTTAGATATCAAAGCAACTTGTCTGCTAAACATGCTAAAGAGCAAACATAGAAAACAGCTGTAGAATACTAGTTCCAGGAAGTAACTGATTGATTAGAAACGATATCATGAACTGTTTTTCTTGTCTGCATACACACATTCAAGACAAATTATTTTCACTCATCCTAAGAAGCTTGTCGTTTTACTTTCATTCCCTGTCACCCTATAAAGAAACAAGAAGGACATTATTTACAGAAGAAAGAATGGGAAGAACAAAATTCCAAATTAACAATATTACATTTAACATGAATTGGAGAGTCGTAGGTCGATGATGTCGTTACCAAGGACAATCCTTTTCCCTTTTGTCCTTTTCTCCCGTTCTTTTCTGACTGCACATACACACACATACATACACACACACACACATACACACACATACACCAACAAAGAAAAAAGGTTATAAGTAAAGTTTTGATAAAGGGATGGTACAGTATTGGTGGAGATGAGAAATGGGCTTTTTACTTTTTGCGAGATAAAAAAAAACACACACTTATGATATAGTACAGAGCATACAATTTTAAGAGGAATTCAAAGTTTATTTTATCAAAATCTGATTTGGAATGACTGAAACATCCAAAAAACGAAATAAAACAAAGCGATCGCAATAAACTGTGGGTCCCACACTTTGTTAGAATCACTCTTTTTTGGCTATCTCAGCTATTTCAAAACCAATTTTTATCAAATAAACGTTGAATTCCTCATAGAATTACATGCACTTCAATATTTCAGAAGAGTTTTCTCATTATCTCACCAAATTGTTAGAAACCTGAAATTAGATCTCAACCAAAACCATACGATCCCCTTAAATTGATTAATGTTTGCCCTGAATAATCGTTGACCTTGCATTTCATAAATGGCAAATATGATGAATTTACTGAATAATGTTTTTTTTTCGTAGTATGACCATAATTGATATTGACGACTGTTTCGAGATGATATATTATGAAATTTGAATTTCATATCTTTCTTACTTTTCAAAGAGCAGTCACCATTCTGTTTGTTATTTAAGATTCTTATCAAAGTCAAAGTGAGCATAGAGTAGATTGTGATTTTGTATATTCAGCAGTGCCGCAAACAATGTCTATTAAGAATGCTTTTCATCATTGATAGATTATAGATTTTGGATCGCTAATATACGTTTTACGTAAAAAAAAAAAACCCAGCAAACACAAAAAAGTTTGTTTTATTTGAATGACATGAATTGGTGTGGTAAGTACAGACAAATCACGGTGTCGACGGTTTTCAGTAGATAACAGTCAATCAAAGGGATTTATAAGAATCAAATTCGTATGAATTTACACTGTTCTGTTGTGCATTCTATTTCTTCCACCTTTAGAGCTGCTGCACATGAGACCGATGATAATGCTTCGATGCCTCTTATCAATTATGGCATACTAGTATGTGTTCTTCGAATTATGTGGGGTTTATGTCGATAGATAGCGCTGAGCAGCACAGTAGGCTGTGGGCCAGCTGGGGAAAGTCGACCGAACGTCCAAATGGGTGCAGAGTGACTGTTACTTATTCAACTATGTTTATGTCCTGAAGTACAAGAATAACCTGAAAATGATAATCATTATTTTCTGAGATGCATTTTAAGAATTCATAGCTCTGTTTTTCTTTCTGTTAGCTTAAACGTATCACATGAAATGATATAACAAATCACATAAAGCGATCAAATCTTCACAATTTGATACAGTATGTGAGTACACATTGAGACATATATATATATATATATATATATATATATATATATATATACTCATATACATATCATATCCCGCCATAACAATGGGGAAGGAGGAGGTTGTATTTTGCCCAATCTCACAACCTAACTGAGGAGAAAATCAGCAGCACATCCAACTGAGTTGATGTGAGATAAGCAAGTGACATTTCATTCTAATCTGATGTAACATCAAAACAACTCACATACAATTCAATTCAATTCAATTCAATTCATTTATTTTCATACTTCTCATTTATGAACATTACAACAGAAATCAGACAAGTTCTTTTACCTTGTAAACACTGTGCAGAAAATAAACAATATACATGGTGATAACACAGTAATTACATGTAAATAATGATAACTGGTCAAAATCGAAATCGAAATGGGGTTGATCAAAGAGAAGTATGACGGGACCTACATGAAAGCTAGCTTGTTTGGCTGTAAGCCCCGAGTAATCAGTGTTTGTGAAAAAGAAACGGAGAACGGATAGAAGATAAGACCAGATGATGTAATGGTGCCAAATAAGAAAAGCGGGGTATGCCTATGTGATAAAAAGAAGAAGAAGAAAAAAAAACTGTACTAAAATGTGAACCACTACATATGTGACCGGGCTATCATTGTTTCCTGAGTAGAACATGATTTGCATAATTATAAAGCCTACTTTGGTATATACACTATAAACTGTTGTTGCATTAAAACTATCGCCAGGATATGATCAGTAAGACACAAAAAGTAACACGTACAGCTATCAAGCCACTTGGTGCCTGCCGTCAAGCTTTGGATAGAAAGTAAGAGAGAGGTAGAGGGAAAGAGGAAGAGAGGGAAACGAAGTAGAATGTGGAATAGAAAGTAGAATACACAATAATCTGTAACGTTATGTTGCGTTAAAAAAAACCCAACCAAACACTATCTGAACTTGACAAAAAATAAACATACCCTTAATGTGCCAGCCTGGTTGTGTTTTGAAGTGGTCAGATAAGCATGCATCATATTACCAATTTCACTCATTCATCGTTACATTAATTTCTCATAGTAACGTCTTTCTAATTATCACACTCCATAGTCTCTTTACTTTGGGCTTTTCTTCTGCAAGGCTTGGACTGATGTATAGTAATCAAATTCTGTGATGACAAAAAAAAAAATCATCTCGTCTTATAAAACGGTGTATGATATTAGTGAAGTATTTGTAAAGCACATGTAGGTCGTATAAAAGTATTTGAATGGAAGAAGAAAATTCAACGATATTTGGGTGAGACGCGCAAACAGCAGGAGACAACTTTCACCAGTTTACTCGTTAAGAAATGATAAAGATAATATGCAAATGAACCCATCAATGTACACACACTACGCCAAGCTCGGAGAACTGCAGGTAATCCCTGCTGGAAAGAACACAGTGTCCCACAGTGTGAAAACCACAGTGTGAATACAGTGTGAACACAGTGTGAATACAGTGTGAACACAGTTTGAAAACATTGTGAAATCTCGTCACACTGTTAAATTCGAGCGTTTTAACAGTGTGAACACAGTGTGAATCGTCAATTTAAAAACAAAGCATTACTATGTGAACACTCTTTAGGAAAACCAGACCACAGTGTGAAATCATATTCACACTGTTAAATTCGAGCGTTTTCACATACTAGTAGTCGATTATGTATGAACACACTGTGAACCCACTGGGACATTGCGTTCTTTATAGTAGAGATAACCTACCTGAAATAGGAAAGAGATGAAAATAGAGTTACAAACCCAGCAGAGATAAGAGTGAATTAATTTGTTGAACAACATGCCAGTCATAATCATGTTAATTTTCACTTTAGGAGCAAATTTTCCTTACATTTCGTTGCCACTTTGTAAATTGGAAACAGGCTGGTGCGCAGGAACGAAATTGATTTTGAATTAATCCACCTAATGATCATCGATTTTTCCCTGAACATATTTCATTAATCGCATCAAGAAAGGTGAACAAAATATAATTATGATAATAATCTCTCGTCTGTGGTTTACCGCGGACTTGTGCAGGAAGAGGTACATTAGCGAGATTACATTTATATGATTTAGGAACAATTTAAGAGAATTACGCCATGAGCGGATATGAACGGCAGAATGGATAGATCGTTGCAGCCTTGGGCAATTTTGGGAATACAAACATGCACACCGATCCGCAGCGTGCTCACTGGGGACTCTGTTTGGAAGATTCATGAGACTATCAACAAATTGCCCTACATTGACGAAATTGTTATCAATAACGTCGATGTATCGCCATTTGTCAATCATCGAAGCAAGAAATTTAAGGAATTTTGACTTTTTTCTGCTGTACAGATTCATCAAGAGCAGAGTTGTAGTGATTGAACAATAACAAATGAGAAATAATTGTGAGTAAATCATAAACAATCTCAAACCCGTCACCATTATTTCTCTTCTACCCTGCGTATTCAATTCCAGTAGTTATCGAAGTTGGTGAGTATTTTACATCATCGTTGTTGTTTTTTTCTTTTTCGTTTGCTCCTCGTGTGATTAGTATCAGGAGCTACTACACTGTCTATCTCGATGGTCATGACGGTGGATTATGTTCTCATGAATATTAACCTTATTGATGCCTAGCAACATGTAAAATTTTGATTGGACAAGCATCAAAGGAAAGCCAGTGACTATCGGGTAAAACGTGCTGGCCTTGGAGAGGGAAAGTTTGCTCTCCTGATCACTGCATCCACACACACATTGAAGCATACATGCTTCTATCAGCCATTGTTCAATCTAATCTAACACACACACACCCACACCCACACACACACACACACACACACTCCAATCAAGGTCGTTTGGAAGGGAAGCCAGAAAATTTATCTCCCCTCCCCATCACAGGTTTTCGGAAAAGTTAGTAATTAAATCAGATTGACGTATACGTGTTTATGCAAGGCATGCGACGAAATATCATGCGAAAAGGATACATGTACAGTATGGCCGCGTTCATGCGAATTTCGTAGCCAGAATCACAAACATGAATCATGATTCAAAACGGCGTTTCAAATCATGGTCTCAGCGGAAGAGCGTTCATGCGGGCTTTCGCAACGCTGATTGTTCTGGCTCTGCTCATCCTTTGCCACTGCGCAGCGCACTGCGCAGTTTGACCTTGTCTCTGCAACTCGAGCCAGACCTCCTTATGCCAACTGATCAGTTAGTATAGGCCTTTACGTTTTTATTTCGGTGAATACTTTCCAGTAAGCTGTGGCATTCAAGCTCTGCCCACAGATCGAGGAATAATCTTAATTCTTCGTCTCTCCAATTGTTTCCCTTGGTAGACACAGCGCTGCAGCTATTACTATTATCAACTCAATCGGAGAGTAATTACATGTATTATTATATTAAACAGCTAGATACTAGCATAGAATCGGTGTATGGCGTTGATGTAAACAAACAAGTGCAAGTATGGTACCGAAACACACGATTTATAAGACGTACACAAGCGCGCGAACAGAACAAGAAGCTGTGGGATACCCAATAAGAAACACGCATGCGCACAGCGCACAATGACGTCATAGAATCATGATTGAAATCACGGTTGCGTTCATGCGGTTTCTGCGATCGTGATTCTGGCAGAATCATGATTCAAAACGCCCTTTTTTCCGCGTTTCAGATCGGCGTTTTGAAACGCGTTTAAATGGAAAAATCGCATGAACGCAACGCAACTAAAGACGTTTAGCGACTAAACGTGTTTAGAAACGCAATTCTAGTTCCGCATGAACGCAGCCTAAGTACACATTTAGGAGAAAATGGGCAAACACTAAAGTAGCCGCACTTTACCCCTATTTCGGATTTTTTTTTCGGGGGGTTGATACTGATCATATTTCTTAGGGTCCCATATCGTACAAGCTCTGCTTCTTAGTGGGACCCTCCACTTCCATCCTCATCATTAGTTGACTTGTATTACACGCTTAATGTATATAATTATTAACAAAGACATAATTACGTGTTTTTTTTTCATCTGCTTCTCATTTTTATATGTACTTTGTCAAATCACATTCTGCATTTATTACAAATATCCTGTACATATGCAATGTATACCCTTCTGTTTAAGTACCCTAAGCTGTTTGTATATTTGTCTTGTATAATTGTACTAAAAACTATGTGTCGATACACTGTTTATCATAAATGACGTGTACATAATCATATCTGATGTAACGGAATTAACAAGAAATAAATAAAATCAAATCTAATCTAATCAAATAATTTCTTTGTTTATTTGATGGAAGTGAAAATAAATTTGAATCTTGAATCTTGAAATATTGCAGACCCTGTTTAAGGATTGTTCAGAAAAGAATTGAAAACTATATCCCTCAGTAAAGGTATTTCGGGGAAAATACTAAAGGTTACCTAATTTCTAACGAGTTTTCGAGATTTTCCCCACGAATAGGCCCCTAATAATACCCCTTTTCCCCAAAATTCGCGCATGCGGTACACACGAATATCGGGGGAGGGTGTATTGACCGCTGTTATCCGAGTTGAAAGTTTACACTCTAGGTTGAGAGTTGCACTCTAAACCTTTGCACATTTTTCAAATGTCACTCTGGGAGCACCTTTTAAGGTGTAACTTTGCAACTTTCTGGTCTCAAAGATAACAAAGTTGCACCTGTAAAGGTGCTCTCATGACACCTTGACATCGGTCTGCACCTTTGAAGGTGGAAAGTGGATCCTGTTTTCTTAGTGTAAAATATATGCATGGTACATGTTACTTAGAATCGCAGGGATAATGGTGTTCAAGAGAAAGAGAGAAAGGGAAACAGAATCACAGTACAGGAGGCTCCTTATACGTGGACACCTGCACTATGTCCGAGTCAGCTGGCGATTGCTTCAATACTTCAATACAATACTTCAATTCTGTATCTCCATGTCTTACGACCTGAACAAAAAGTAAACGGCTTTAGGTGAATACCTATTATCGAAGAAAAACATCAACGAAAAACGAAAGAGAAAGAAACATACGCAGGCATATACATACAGTTTGTCAGACACTTTAATCCTCATGTTCACAGAGATTTAAACGGGCACATCCATATACATACTGACACCTTGATATCAACACGGCTGATTGCTTTTATCAGCGTTTGTTCCATCTAATTTGTTTAAGTCATGTTTGTGGTCACAGATGATGGAGTAACACCGGGAACTAATAGGCCTGCAGACGATGGCCAAAAAGTGGCTTAAAAAAGGCTCAACTGGCAACTACCGTATAACAAGCAAATTTTTATTTTTAAAAAAAGTATACATCCTGACAATATCCCACCTGAAATTTACCCCAAAAAATCTAATCGGAACATGCTCAAATGACGTCATCAAAATGGCTTCTTAAGAACTGCAATTTTGCTAGAGTAATTGTCACTTCGACATCTCTAATAATAAAAATGGAATATTTCCGAAAGGAAGTGATTCTAGCTACAGTAATGCTATTTCTCATGTACCTCAGGTCATCAGCCATCAATTATGATCATTTTCAGTTGAGCTGGTGAGTTGTACGCATACCAATAGCGTCTCTATAGCAACCTTACACTAACGTACTAGAAATAAACAAAAAAATCATAATAATTTTCATAATTTTCATTCAATTTGTTGAAATATGATAATAATGTCTAGATATATGTTTTTTTATGTGTCTTGTTGGTTTCAGCGAAGTGCCGAACCAATTTCCGTCTTAATCATGTGTTAATATGGGTAAATATAGTAATTGCCATGGTAACGCTTTCATGAAAAAAAAAAAACCTAAATGATAAAATGTAATTCTTTCTACGCAAATAGTTATAGATTAAGCTTAATAACTTTCAAATAAGTAGGTGCCCAGTAAAAGTATCCAGTCTCTAGATGACTCAACTCATTGTAAGGCTAACCATGGTCACCAAAATTGTTTCCATGGCAACGAGAAAGAGCTTCGGAAACAGGTTGACGCAATGGAATGAGAGTGCAATTTCAACATATCTGTCAAGTGTCATTTTGCTTGTGTATTCTGTTTAATAAAATATATTAATATGGATGTCACATTTGAGGTAAAGAACTATGTGACAATCTGTATTAATCATAGTGCATTTCTTGGAAACAATCGTGCCCTTGCTACAAGGCACGACAGCACGTACGTTTGAAACATATTATATATTCGCGTCATAAGATAATAATATATGTTTTCTATATTGGCAAGAGGATAAAGGGCATTTTGTGGGCACACGGCACCGGGTCGCCCTTCAATAAGCACCCTCTCATGTAGATCTTGTAAGGTAAATCTTCTTCTATCATTTCGATGACTTTTCATTGATGTAAGAGTATATTTGCTGCATTGCCGGACCTACTTTTAAAACCATTCACGTTAAAACAACTGTATTTGCGTTGCTAATATCCGTATTTTGTAATAAAGGCCGTTAGCGTAAGTGTAAATTTAGACACCTCCCCAAAGATTACCTTTGAATTTTCACCTTTTTGACAAGGTAGTTATTGTAGAGCAATGCTTCCTCTAGTAATTGGTTGCATTTTTGGATACAAAAGTACCTTTGCTATACGGCACGATGGAATTTCGAAAACATGTACATATATATATTTGCATTATATAATATTATAATGTTTTCTATTGCGGTGAGGGTGGAGTATTTTTGGCACATCCCACAGGGTTGCCGTTTAATGCGCACCCTCTTCACTGTATAGATCTTGTAAAGTTAAGTCTCTTCTATCATTTCCATTACTTCCCATCGATGAAAATTGTATTTGCTGTATTGCCGGGACTACCTTTACTACCATTCACGCTATAGAACAACGGTATTTGCGTTGCTTATTATGTGTTCTGTATCAAGAGGGCGTAAGCTTAGGTTTGAATTTAGACACTTCCCAAGGGATTAGTTTTGAATGTTCACCCTTTTGACAATATATTTATTGTAGAGCAATGTCTCCTCTATTAATAAGTGGTATTTCTTGGACACAAAAGTGCCTTTGCTGTACGGCACGATGGCATTTTGAAGACATACACGTTTGGAACATAATATTCGCATTATATGATTTTATATGTCTTATATATTGCCGTGAGGGTGGAATATTTTTTTTTTGGCACATACCACAGGGTTGCCTAATGTGCACCCTCTTTACTGCATAGATCTTGTAAAGTTAAACCTCTTCTATCATTTCCATGACTTTTCATTGTTTAAAAGTGTATTGGCTATATTGCCGGAACTGCTTTTAAAACCATCCACGCTAGAACAACGGTGTTTGTGTTGCTAATATCTATATTTTGTCTTAAGGGGGCTTGAGCGTAGGTGTACTTTGGACAAGTGCCATGGGGTTGTCTTTTAATATTCACCCTCTTGACGATATGGATATTGTAGAGCAATGTCTCCTCTATTAACTACAACGTATTTTTGAAAACAAAAGTGCCCTTGATTTACGGCACGATCGAACTTTGAAACCATGTACGTTTGGAACATAATCGTTAGTGTATTCGCGTTAATGATATTCAATGTTTTCTATATTGCCATGAGGGTGGTGCACTTTGGGGGCACATCCCACAGGATTGGAATTTAATGTGCATCCTCCCACTAAAGAGACATTTTGAAGCAATACTTTTCCTATCATTTCCACGACATTCATTGATATAAAAGTGTGTAGCTGTATTGCTGCAACTACTTCTAAAACCATGCATGCACGAAAGAACGTCGGTATTTGCGTTCATAGTATCGATCCGTGTGATGTAATTACGGGTCTTGAGCGACGGTGTAATTCTGGAGATTTCCCAAGGGATTGCTTTTGAATGTTCACTCTTTTGACAATGTAGTTAATGAAGAGAATTTTTCTTTTTGTAATTTTATCGCATTTCTTACAAACAAAAGGGCAATTGCTGCACAAGCGTAACGATCAGGAAAATGTGAAGGCATGGAAAATTGAAACATGTGCTATATGCTAGTGCATGTTTCCATATTGCCCTGGGGTTAGATGATTTTGAACACATCCCACTCGGTTGCCGTTGAATGTGCACCCCTTTGACTATAATGATGATTGCAAAGCAGTGTCTCTACCATTTAAAAATCATGAAAAGTAAAGTGTCTTTATTTACCACTTGGCAAAACGACTTTACGTGCATGTACAAGTGAGTTTGCTTTGGCATAAATGGATGTTTTGTTAATCTGTTTCGGGACCACGACGGTCAGGGTAGGGGTAATCTGGGCACTTCTCAAGGGCTTGACAAAATAGATATTGTAAAGCAACGTCTCCTATATCACCTTAATTGCATTTTACGAAATAAAAGCGTACGTGCTACACAGGCGGAAGAGCTTTTCAGAGGTATGTAACCATATGGAACATTTTTCTCGGGTGGATATACTGCATGTTTTTCATCGCCTTGTATAGGATGCGTGGAGTTACTTTGAGCACCTCTCCCAAGGTGGTCTCTGCAAGTGAACCCTTTGGACTGCGTAGATATTGTAGATCAATGTTGTTAGTTTACTCGACCCCGGCAACTTTTATAGAAAAAATGTTAAGTGTCTTGATATGGCATGAATCCAATTCAATACAATTCAATTTAATTTTTATTTCATTTTCAACAAGAACAGATCGAGACATCACTTTCTTTGTAACAGAAAAAAAGGTGCGTAAAACTATGTCGAATGAAAAGAATTTACAATGATTATAGCACCATACGATAATTATACATAAACATAAAACTCATGTGATAGTCATAAAACTCAAGGAACGACTTTTTTTTTGAGACATGCACTTTTGGAACGACTGTAATTGCGTTGATATTTGCGTTACAAAGGGTCATGTATAGAGGCAATTAATGTGGGTACTTCCCATATAGTACGCTCCCTTCGAATGATAACCACTTTAACTATGTCAGTGTAAGTCAAAATTGCAGAGCAATATATCGTCTGTTGACTCCCTTGAATTGCATTAAATAAATGTTTCTTTGCTAGAGGACCAAAAGGACTGTTGAAAGACATGCACCTATAGAACATAATTATGTATTTGCGTTGGTACATGATTATTGCATGTCTTAGACTGCCTTTGGGTGGGGTAATTTTGGGCGCCCTCCACGTGGTTGTCTTCGTATGTGAACCATTTTTAACCTATAGATATTATAGAACAAAAATTCTTCTATAACTTCCACTGAATTCTAATGGAAATGAAACTAAAAGGACGTTATGCACAGAGTTTTTTTTCGCTTCAAACAGCTGTATTCACGTGTGTATAATTATGTTTTGTACCGAGCCGTGAGGGTATAGGGATGAATTCGGGTACCTCCGTACGAGTCGCTTTGACTGTGCACCACTTTTTAAAGATAATTATACACATTGTAGGAAAATGTCTCTGCCAATGCCAATTCTATTTCATGGAAATAAAAAATAAAAGAGTCTTTGCTAGACGGCCAAACGACTTGAAAATAAAATCTCGTACGCTTAAAACAACGGAAATCGCTTTGGTTCATGCATGTTGTGTAAATGGTCGTGGGGATAATATGATCGACTGGGGTGACTTTGGGCACTACCTACAGGGTTTCCTTTGACTGTGCCATCTTCAATATCTCAAACCCTTAAGGATGCAAGAGATGAATCCTCAAGTTTCGAGCAAACCACCCTCCAAATAGAGTTCATTCATTACAAAATTAGACAAATTATAGATGTTTACACTTGTTTAATTTCGTATCATTATCTGTCTGATAACAAACTCTAATTTTATGATATTATTCATGCTAGTTTACTAAGGCTGTAAAGTTTGTTTTTGGTGAAGAGAAACTGAAATATCATATTTCAACACTCTTGATATGCTAATATCGGGCACTTTGATGCATTAGAATATTCCGTTAGCTCGGAACCCTTTGCATATTATGCAAGAGGCCCAGATTATATAAATGTTTGCATCGCACTAACTCACATTTTCAATTCAATTCAATTCAATTCAATAGTTTATTTATTTTCATCATCACAAAGAAAAGAAAAGAAAAAGTTGACATAATCCAAAGTGATACAATTTTTTTTTCATTTCTCTTACACTCGTCCGATAAAGGATTTTTTTCAATACAATATAAATTATACACGAATGATGTCGTAAAAAAGAAACAATGCACTTTGTCATGGCAACAAAAATAGTAAATAATCACAATGATGGAAAACAGTGTTCCACTAAAAAAGCCACGCTTGTAAAACGTGGAACACTGGAACAAAACAACAACAGCACCAATTTGTTATACCAATAAGACATATTCATTTTAAATTCTTCTATATACTATTGTACATTTTACTCATTGATATAATGATGTTGATACTATAAACAATACTTACTAGGATTTTAGGATGCAAACGTATAAACTATATAACATATCACATTTGTGGCACAGACACTATGGGGCCAGGTGTGCCAGGAAAATTGAACGGAAAGGAAGATATGCAATCGGCCACAAAAAACATAACGACGACAACAACAACAATAACACAATACACAGAAATAACAGAATTTGAGGAAATGCACTCAGACAGATACTGGACAACGAAGAACGAGGAAAAAGGAGCAGGGAAGAATAGAGAAGGAAAAGGAGAGGGATGGAAAAGGTCTGTGGACACACTACAAAATCTCAAGGAAAAGTGAAACATGACGGGTTTTTTCATTGAACAGAATTAACTGGTATATTTAGAAAACAAATATTTTTTGAGTTTATACTTAAATGTAATTAACTTCACAGATTCTTTTAGATCATTATCTAAGCTATTCCAAAATCTGGGTCCGGTATAAACAAATGTATTTTGAGTGTGTACAGTTCTAACTAAGGGAAGATGAAATTCTTTAGATTGTCTAGTGGGATAATTATGTACGTGGCTGTTACGGTGAAATAAAGAATAAAATATTTTGGGTAGATGATTGCAGTTGTAATTAAACATAAATTGACCAAGTTGAAACAAATACAACTCTTTTATTTTCAGAATTTTGTGCTCAAGGAAAAGCTTGTCAGTATGTGCTCGGATATGAAGGTTAAAAACGATTCTGAGCGCCATCTTTTGCAGAAGAAAAAGTTTATCTAACAATGTCGAATATGTATTCCCCCAAGCAAGAATTCCGTAATTCAAGTACGGCAATACCAAACTTGAATAAAGCGTAATCAAAGCCGAAGAAGGAAGATAATATTTCAATCTATTCATTATGCCTATGTTACGTGCAATTACTTTACAAATATTGTTTATGTGACACTTCCATGATAACTTATTATCAACACAAACACCTAAGAATTTAATAGACGAAACCTCTTCTAGGGGAGTAGTGTCAAATATAACATTACCTGGTAATCTATCTAAAGAATTACTGAAAAACATATACTTTGTCTTCTCAATATTCAGTGACAATTTATTTGCATATATCCATTGTGAGACATTCTTCAATTCATCATTCACTGTACTAATCAAAGTATTAGGGTCAGGGTGGGAATAAAAAAGATTGGAATCATCCGCGAATAATATGAAAGAGAGTTTATCTGAAGATCTATAAAAATCATTAATGTAAACTATAAATAACAGTGGGCCTAACAAACTTCCTTGCGGAACACCACATTCTATTTTCTTCATAGAAGAATCAAAACTGTTCACATGTACATATTGAAATCTGTCAGATAAATAACTCGTAAAC
This sequence comes from Diadema antillarum, assembly GCF_040938485.1. Lineage (NCBI taxonomy): Eukaryota > Metazoa > Echinodermata > Echinoidea > Diadematoida > Diadematidae > Diadema > Diadema antillarum. The sequence goes on from NW_027271763.1 coordinate 472,513, forward strand.
CATTGCAAGGCTTTTCCGCGAATACCATAATGGGATAACTTAGAAAGAAGTATACCGTGATTAATCGTATCAAAAGCCTTTGAGAAGTCCAGGAAGATGCCTATTGTATGCGATAATGTATCAAGTGCATGTGTAATCTTTTCCACAAAGGTAAGTAAAGCGTGGGTGGTGTTGTGATTTTCTCTGAATCCAAATTGAAAATTCGTAAATATATTACTCATATTGAAAAATTTTACAGTTCGGATATATACTATTCTTTCCAAAATTTTAGAAATTGAAGTTAATAACGATATTGGTCTGTATTTATTGACATCATTTTTCTCCCCTTTCTTATATATAGGTATAACTTTGGCAGTCTTCATTTGACTTGGTACAAGCCCAGTACTAAGTGATAGATTAATAATATGTACTAAAGGATCTATTATTTGAAGAATTATATTTTTCAACAAATGATTATCGATTCCATCACAACCTGGGCTTTTCCCTTCTTTCAAATTATTAATAATATCAATAACTTCTTCATTATACGTAGGGTCCAAAAATATAGTTTTAGGATTAGGTATATCTAAAAAATCAGAAAACACTTTATTAGATGAAGGGATACTTTGTGATAAATTTTTCCCAATCGATGCAAAAAAATCATTAAAAATTTCGGCCATACCAGCAGGTACATTGCTTGAGGTATTACCCCATCGTACTTCTGAAATACTAGATGCATCATTAGATGTATTCATAACATCTTTTATTGTTTTCCAAGTATTCTTAATATCATTTTTATATTTCATTATCTGGTTGACATAAAATTTTCTCTTTTGTAAACGCAATAAATTAGTAAGCGTGTTTTTGTAAGTCACATATTTTTGTCTGTTTTTATCCGTAGGGTTGCTCCTGTATTTATAAAACAAATTATTTTTTCTATTAATCGATCTTAAAAGTGATTGGGTTATCCACGGGAGTCTTGGAGTTCTTTTATAAGAACTTTTCCTTGTGCAAAACGGAATATGTTCATCAATTTTAGAAGTGATAGTTTTCATAAAATAATCATAACACAAATCAAGATCGGTATTGTTGTATACAAAAAACCAATCAATATCTTTTAAACTATTTTGCAAATTAATAAGATTATTGGCCGTAATCTTACGACGTCTCTGATAATTATTTTGCCTAGGAGATAACTTAATTGGCACTTGTGTAAAGATTGGATAATGATCAGAGATGTCAGATAAAACAATACCAGACTCGGGAATTGGGAGAATATTACAAAAAATATTATCAATCAAAGTGGCAGATCGGTCAGTAACACGGGTCGGCTTAGAAATTAACGGTAATAAAGAAACAGACATTAAGGTTTCTACAAATTCTTGCGAAATATGTTGGGAGTTACATTTCATAAGATCAATATTGAAATCACCCATTAAATATACATGTTTATTTATAAAAATAGAGTTCTGCATTAGATTTTGTACATACAACAAAAAATCATTCGGATTCGATCCAGGGGGTCTGTAAACAACTCCAATCAGTATGTTTTTCCCATTCGGGTTTACCATTTCAACAAAAAGAGATTCAACTACATCAGTCATGACATTCAATTCTTCGTGGATAGAATATTCAAATTTGTTGGGGATGTATAAACCCACGCCACCACCCATTCTTTCTTTTCTATTTCTGTACACGAAATCAAAGCCGGATATAGAAAATAAATGACTTATATTGGGAGTCAACCATGTTTCGGTCAGACCTATAACAGAACAGTTATTACCAGAGTTTTCTAAAAATAATCGCAACTTATCAAAATTTCTACTTATGCTTCGTATATTCAAATGAACTAACAAAAGATTGTCATCATCACTATTCATAACATATTGTTCATACTGATTTACAGTCAGATAAACACATGATGAACTTTGCACAGGATCTTCAGGATCAAAATTATATTCAAATTCTTGTGCTGAAGCATTAAGTTTGTTCGATATGTATGCTTCATATAAGGTGGAAGTTTTGTTTTCCTGCGCGGACGTAAAAGAGCGCCCAACTGTATCATAAAATTCATCATCGTTCACAGAGTTGAAAACAAATGTTGGATTAGCCATAAGTATAAAGAAAATCACACCGAAATCGACAAAAGTTCCACTTAGACCTAGACCTGGAGATTGTAGTTATGTAGGAATGTACAGACCTGGAAGAAGAGAAAGAGAAACGCATGTACACAAACATGGAACACATACAAGAAACACACACATGAAGCATAGACATGAGACACAAACAAGACACGAGAAACAACAAGGACGCAGACAAGACATAGCCGATGATATCAAATTGGGCACACACGTCCGTGGCCTGTGTCTGCTCTGCCAATACAAAACGAGGCATAAGCAATAATATCAGCATGGATTTAACAACAGACTGCATTTGAGTGAGGGGGCTCCCTTGATATTCAAAAAATATCATTTTCATACGAGATATATTCACGTGCATAATTCAAACTATCAATATGAATTTTATAGGTTATTTGGGGATCAGGAGAGAAGGAGAGAGACGAAGGGAGACACGAATAGAACTTTGATGTTTACTGTATGCACCTACACTGTAGTTTCTGATATTAACAGTAAGTGCCTATTGGCCATAATAAAACAATAAGTGTCATATCTTCACGAGTCATCTTCACATTGCAAACAAAGGTTTCAACATTTTCGGTGTTCCAATCTGAAACCTAGAAACATTGTTTTCATGGAAACACTGAATTTTTATCATTATGGGAGCTAATTGGCATACTATGCAAATGAGGCCCAGATTATGTACATGGGAATGGTTGCATCGCACTAACTGACATCGTAAACATAGATTTCAACACTTTCGGTGTTCCAGTCTCAATCCTAGAAACATTGTTTTCATGGAAACACTGTATTTTTATCATTAGGCCTATGGGAGCTAATTTGCATATTATGCAAATGAGGCAAAGACTATGTACATGTCATGGCGAATGTTTGCATCGCACTAAGGCACAACAGAAAAACTGTGTTAGGGAGATATCTTCGTCGCGACGATATGAGACAAAAGATCGTCGCCAATCGTCCCCGACGATCCAAATTTTGGGCCTCATGTGCTCATTACTGCGCTCTTTTTGGCTCATTATAAATATCAACAAAAGATGGTTCCGACGAGTCGGAACGAAGTCGTCTCTTTTCGTCGCGACTAATCAATTAAGGAGGTCTTTTGTCGATCGGCGAAGCGTTTCAGTGATTGTTCAAACGTCGCACATCGTCCCCGACGACTGCGTATTCAACTTGACTAACCGTTTCGTAAAGGTTTTGGTGATGGTTTCGCGTCGCTCATCGTCCCGACGATTGACCATTGAATTTAAATCACCGTTCCGTGGCGAGTTTGTTAATCCATAATTGTTCAAACGTCGCACTTATCGTCCCGACGATTGTCCATTCAACTTGAATCACTGGTCAGAGACGCGTTTAGTAATTGTTAAAGCGTCCCGCATCGTCCCTAGGCTTGCCCATTGAACTTAAATCACCGTTTGGTATGAGTTTGAAACGTCGCACATCGTCCCGACGATTGCTCATTCAATAATAGAAATTGCTCGATGCTGAGGTGTTTATTTTTTCTAACATCGCGAGTGGTCCCGACGATTGCCCATTGAATTGAAATTGTCGTTCAATGATTGCCACCAGGGTAATTCATCTTCTGTGAAGCCTCGCTCTTATGTTTGCCATACTTGTCTGTAAACAATACAAAAACATCGTAACGAGATCCGATGGCTGTCAGACTCCCGAAATTCTTGAATGAATCATGAAAAAAAAAGTAATGAACGTACATTATTATCTTTCCACAAATCCAGAGCTTGAAAGAAAACATCCGGCATTTATTTTATCAACGTACGGAGTTAAATATCATTGTTATACATTTCCGAACGTCAAAGCAAATTTCCGACACTTATATTAACATCTTTCAGAGCTGAATGTTATTGCTATTTACTTTCGAACGCACAAGCAAATACCCGGCATTTATTTTATCATCGTACGGAGTTGTATATCATTAGTAGTCATTTCCGAACGTCAAAGCAAACATGCGATATTTATTTAATCACCGTACGGAGTCGAATATTACTGTTATTCATTTCCGAACGCAAAATCGAATTTCTGACATTAATTTTAGCACCGTACGGAGCTGAATCTTACCGTTATTCAAATCGAAAAGTATAAGCATCCTTGGTATATATAAGCAAACATCCGACATTTATTTTAGTACCGTACGGAGTCGAATATTACCGTTATTCATTTCCAAAAATAAAAACAACATCTGACATTTATTTTAGCATCTTATACGGAGTCGACTGTTACCCATGTTACCGCTGTCCATTTCCAAAAGTAAAGGCAAACATCCGACTTTTTTGGTGGCCCGACGTGCGTTTTTGGTGGCCCCGGTCCACCTAGCCACCGTTAGTGTCGAGCCCTGGTGTACACCTCACTAACCTCAGCTTGTTGGGGAAATTTATACTGCCACACGAGGGGAGATGCTTTCATCTCTTCTAGAGAGCTTCCCTATGAGCGAATGAAAATCTTTGTTTGGCATTTTCATTTCTATACTCCATAATCATTCGTTGTTTCCAAACATTTTCATGATGTCGGTATTTCAATATCATAATATTTTTCTTAATGTATTCCATTTTCATTCCTTGACCAAAGTCAGTATGTCCGCCACAAGTACGGTAATCGCTACGTTTCGCGCAGTGCAGTATGTGCCGAAGTGCGAAACACGTGGTTATCAAGTTCAATGAAACGCGCCGTCCATGCGTGCTTCTTGTTTGGTTTCGTAGTAGCTCCATGGTTACGGCAAAGACAATAAACGGAGGAGGCACTCCGTATAGTTTTTTTTTTTTTTTCGTTTACAGTAAACAGTTTACATTCGATACAAATAAATTAATAGTCACGTCTTTTACTGTTTGATGATCGCCAAGTCGGGAAGAAGTATCTAGAGGAACTTCTCATTTGATATGTCCGTGATGTTCATTCTAATTTTCACACGCAGTGGTACGCAGATTTTATGAGTGTGAGATCGAAAGAAGTTTCAATATGTTGCCATGATATTATGTAGGCCTACTGTTGTGTAATTGGATAGGTATAGCTCTTACACTATAAACTTCAGCTTGTTGCAGCGGCATCTAGGAAAGCGATATTTTCTTCGGCATTCGGGACCGTTTTTATATCATCATTATTTTTTTTGACACGTGATTTGAATGTAAGTATGAAGCGACGAATAACCCCTTTGTTTTGTTTTAGTGTTAACATTAATGTGTAATACACCAATACTGTTCAACGTGTGGTTTTTTTTACTGTTAAAGGGAAGATAAACCCCAAGAGCAATGTGAGTTGAGTGAAAGCAGCAACATTAGTAGAACACATCAGTGAAAGTTTGAAGAAAATCGGACAATCGATGCAAAAGTTATGAATTTTTAAAGTTTTGATGTTGGAACCGCTGGATGAGGAGACTACTAGAGGTTATGACGTATGCACCTCCGACTCAGTCGACGGCGTGCCAACTTCGCATATTCTGCTCAACAAACAAAGCCGCCAAGACGGATCAATAAACCGCTAATTACTGCTAATCCCGCGGCACAATGAAAGCGTTTCTCGTGCTTTTGTTCCTCTCATACTAACATACTTGCATTCTATGTGGTGAACGACTATCAAGCGATGTTCCCAACTAGATTTACTCGTACATTCTATGTTTCTGTCACGGTTTAATGTGCAAAAGTCATGCCTTTATAGTAATGTAGCAACTGGTCATTAAAAAAAAAAATGAAAATAGAGTCGGCATACAATTTATATCGAAACAAAGCTTGGCATTCCTCTTTAACTTTGCCTACTATTACGCCCATCTTAACAGAAATTTGTAGAAGTTATACAAATTGGAAAAACAGTATTCTTTCTCAAAGCATGACTACCTTCGTGTCTCAGAATAACGTGGCACACAGGGTGTTTCCACCATGGCACATAAAGAGTTAAGAAGCAGGCCTGTGATTAGTCTGTTGAAGTATCTTATTGATATGATTTTTTTTTTCAGTCAATTGTGCTCCCCTGACTAAGCTATAAAGAGTATATCTTTTGTGTTCGGAAACTGGATTTACGCAAAGCATACATTCACCATGTATAGTACAATGCTCCAATATTGATGAAAGCGGTTTCGTGTGTGATATACGTGTTCCTCTTTCGGGTGAGTGTGCTGTGAAATCCGGTCATTTTGTTTTATTTTCAACTGCATCTCTTTATTTTGTAACTGTGGATGAGACTTTATTTCATTTTCTAAATCATGCAGGATGAGCCATACGATTATTTTTCGGCATAGATAGATAATTCGCCTTTTTGAATGACGAACCTTCGTGTAATTTTTGGATTAACAGATTTGTTACAGCTGCACTGGGATGTCTTCTAAATTATATTTTGAGGCCACTGAGATCAAGATGATCATGCGTAGGCGTATATAACTCTCTACACTTTAATGTACATGAAGTTGATCAATTAAGAAAAAATTACATATTTACTTTTGCTTACAATCCAGCACATTACAACGCATCGCACACCAACCTGCCATTGCCCAATAATCTTGGTGACAGCTCATTATTCCGAAGGTTCGTTATTCACAAGACTCTTTAGTCCGAAGATTCGTTTTTCCGAAGCTTCGTTATTCCGAATTTCATTTTCAATCTAACGAATCTCCGGAATAACGACCCGTCGGAATAACGCAATGTTCGGATTAACGAACCCTTTTTCATTTTCGGATTAACGAACCTCGGTATAGGAAATTTGTGCGTTTCAGATTAATGACCCTTCGGAATAGCGAACCTGGGAATAACGAACAGCACCAATAATCTTATAAAGAGAAAGGATGCCCGATATATACATTAAAAATATTGAGGTATAATTAAGATACAGCATTATGTACATAACAGCAACAACAATAACAACAACAAGATTAGGATTGAGTAAGCAGACAAGTTTTCAACAATGATTTGAACATATCGACACTTTCAGCTATACGAATATAGAGAGGGAGTTTATTCCAAAGGGGTGGGGAAATACAGAAAAGGTCATATATCACCATAGCGGGTATGTGCGGGACCACGTGATAATTGGAGAGAAGAGAGAGAACAGGCTGAAGTGGAGGAGCGGAAGGGAGGTAAGATTAATCCATAATATTTGTCTTGTAAACAATAAGGATGATTTTAAAGGTGATAGTTGATGTATGGGGAGCCAGTGGAGGGATTGGATAACTGAATTAATTTGGTCAGATGTTTTTGTCAGGGTTACAAGCCTTGCAGCTGTATTTTGAATTTTGAATTTGGTGCAATACTCGAAGCGGGGAGACCAACAAGAAGGAAATTGCAGTAGTCAAGATGAGAAGTAACAAATGCGTGAATTAGACGTTCGGTGGAAGACTGCTCCGATAACTTACGGATATTAATAATGTATTTTTACAAATACCCCTGAAGCAGCAGAACGACATGAGTTCTTAATGTGTGTGTTATTTCATTTGTTCGTTTGTTGTTGTTTTTTAAAGTTCAGATGCTTATCTACCATAACTCCTAGATCTCTGACGGACTGGGAGATACATTTTTGTGAGAAAACTAGCCCGCCTGACAATTCTGATTTATCAGAATTCAATTTCAAATGATTATCGCGAGACCATCGCTTAATATCATCAACACAACTATGAAGTTTGCAGAGCTCTTCGACGTTGGGTATTTGGTAGTATGATTATGTAAATTTGAGTATCGTAAGATATCTTCACGACCTTTCACAAATATTTCTTAAAATAATGATCAATATTGGATGCCCGCGTTCTACAGCTGATCTAAATTACAGCGAATTATGTGTCCTGTCAATTGGAAACCTTCACAATACCGCAATTTAACCGTCAAACGCAATAGAAATGCCACAACCTAAGGATTTGAATCCTCGTCCATCATTATGGTTTCTATTAATGAAAAAGAAGGGACAGAACGAAATGAGATTAAGACTTTTATGTTAGTGAAATTTATCACTCTCAGCTGCATATATTTTGAAGGAAAATTAATGATTTCGGACATGACAACGTGTTAAAAGCATCGTCGACAGCGCGATGCTGCTCCATTTGGCATGTTTGGTAAAGCATATTATATCCCCTACTCCATTCCCCCTTTCTTTATGAATTTTTGGGGATCACATAATAGGGTACGCGCTCTTTTGAAATGAGTCAAGTCTTAGTTAGGCATATAATCTTACCTGTACAGTGATCACACTAAAGAACCCGATTCCACATCATTCTATCTAATCAGAGAATCGAAAAAGATAGCTTTTCTAATTGATGTTTGTTGATAGACCAAATCAGTGTATCCGTCCCGTGATTGCCTATCAGTGACGTAACAGCGCGAATACTGTGCCCATACAACTGCTTGTGTTATCATAGGCCTAATCAGTTACACTAAGAAGCTGTTCGTGATGTGTGGTGTTTGCACCAAAATTAGTATGTAAAATTCATACAAATTTTACACTATTAAAATGGCTTACATGATTTCTTAGCTAGTTGGCAAGAGGGATACCCCAACTCACAAGCGAGCGCACCCTCTGCGAGCTGTGTCTAAAACGAGTCTCGTTGTGTGTGTTGTTGAATCAGCGTGTCTTATTCGATTCTTCTTGTATTGTTCCGCCAGGATGGTGTCTTTCAAGACAGCTGGACACTGCTTTCATTGTTCCTGGGAAAGGGTCATCTTTCTTTTGACGGTCAAGCCTTTCATTACTATCGTGATGAACTTCACTAATCGTCCCCACGCTAACGTACAAAGGAAGGAAATGCTTTTATTATGTATCAATGCACGCGTAATACCATCAGTATAGGCCTATAAAACGAAAGTTTGACTCTATGTCCCGAACTGTAGGCCCTGTAATAGCAACTATACATGAAGTCAAGTATGGAAACGATGGATTCCCACTGCCAATCAAATCTCTCTCGACAAGGACGCGATCGGAATCGATCTGGATGTGATCGATCTACCTTGATCGACATTGGTTTTGGCTTCCTCCTATACACGATATTTTTTAACACTCTGTCGGACTATAGATCATAACATGCAGATTTGATCGGCAGTGGAACCCAGCCCTAAGGCGGATTCTTGTTCGAAAAGTAATAGCAGAAAATATCCTACACGAAATTCAGCATTGCATATACCGAAAGACAGATAGAGAGGAAAACATCGAGAAAGTAGTTCCAATCTAGGATTGAATGGATGGTATATATATGTAACTGAATGCCATAAAAAGATAGATAAATAAATAAAGAAATACAGCTCCAAAGTTATTCGCTTTGCGACGACCGCCACGTACACAATCTGAAAGTGAAGTTGGCTGTATGATTACATATTGCGCATAATGTCCGTTGGTCTGTCGAGGCGGTTGCTCAACCAAAACCCGTAGCATTACACTCTTAAAAAGAAAAGGGTAAAACAGCGTTTTAAAAGGGGCGAGGAGCGACAGCGTTTTCAAAATGTTGTATTCACCCTTTTTCTAGCTGTATCTAGCACATCTAACGTTGGATTCAGCTGGATAGATAGGGTGAATGCAACATTACCTTAAAAACGTTGTCACTCCTCAGCCCTTTTAAATGTTGATTTACCCTTTTCTTTTTAAGAGTGTAGGAGGCTAATTTCAATTTCAGATCGAACAGATATAGTCACGAGTTGTTTTGATCGATGTCATGCAATTTGCCGTAATTCGCGATAACGGGTTCGGTTCAAATTTACGAAGGTGATCGGAAATTCTATATTTAGCGTTCTCGTCATTTTGGTGCAAGTTGGTACTTGTTTAATTTGATAAGTCCCCATGGGTATGAAAATAGGCCCTACACTAGCGCCTGATTCTCTTTATTCGAGACAGTGTGTATATTGGTATTGTGCCATCATCACACTTGTGCTTGTTTTGTTCAAAACAAACTGTCTTTTTCTCCATCCTTTACACGTTACTTTCAATACGCAGTAGTTCAAAGGATGTTTTGATATACAGGAAGGTAAACGAGTAATTGCTGTTCGATCACCGCGATCCCCTGACTTTCAGCTAGAGCCGCGTTGGCCAGCACGCAATGCTAAATCCCTCTAACCAAAGATTCTACGGAACAGTATTACCCAGTGATGAAAAAAAAATCCAACAAATCTTTATTTCCCGTTTTTTGTTGTTGTTTTTTCTGTCTCAAACACTGTCATTTCTCGTTGTAAAGTTATCTTTCGACATTATTGCAATAGTCGGGTAACGGGAAAACAAAACGTAAGGATTTTGTGTTTGATTCCGCACATATTCTCTTTATTTTACATATGTAGAGAAAGAAAGAAAGAAAGAAAGAAAGAAAGAAAGAAAGGAAGGAAGAAAGGAAGAAAGACAGACAGACAGACAGAAAGAAAGAAAGAAAGAAAGAAAGGAAAAGAAAGAAAGAAAGAAAATGATCACATGCTCGTCTAAAGAAGTTTAAGCTTTTCACGCTGCAACCTATTAGGTGACGTCTATTCGGTGTGGCGCTCTCTCACAATGAGTACTATGTCGCACGTGGAGTTTTCCAGTATTGAGCCAGAGATGAAGGGGATGCACTACTCGGGTCAAATAGGGAAGTTATTTAATGACGGATAATGATTCCTTGGTGTTTTATTTATCTGTTCAGAAAATTTCAGTGTGAAAAATTAGTAAAAGTGTCCCAAATCACGGTTGCTTTGAGACATTTTTTTTTTTCCGTTACATTTTTTTTTCCAACCATCGACTTTACGGTGCGCTTTGCACCTATTGTTCTTGCCCGATCATAGCCTTTTGTCAAGGCCCTCTCGCTGTAATGGGCGAGCGAAGCGAGCCCAGCCGACCACGCCAGCGCGCAACCCCACTCAGCTACATTTGGGCTTTCTTCACCATACAGCAAGAGGGCCTTGACAAAAGGCTGGCCCGATCGAGACTCCGCTTCCGTTGTAGAGCATAAGATGCTAATGAGCATTGCTCTTGACCCCATTGAAGACAAAAGGCATAGAGCGTGCGGCGGCGAGGGCTTTAGAATTGCGCAATACTGATGAGCTGAGCAAGACTCTGATCGGCGATATACACGCACCACATTTCATGAAGTGGTGATTGGCATGACGCACAATGGCGTTTGAAAAGTGTAGACACAAAGTACGATATGTATATATATATATCTCATATTATATATATATATATATATATAATGTGAGATATTTTATAACAGCTAAAACACAAAATAGCGAACTTACGACAGCTCTCCGTGTGTACATTTACAAAGGTTATTGGCTTCATCAATAGATAAATCATTCAAATAATGATAATAATCAGCTGTTCCCTACTATGTGACAGGCTGTTCAAAGTTTATCTTTGGAGATATACAAGGATAATTTCCTTTTCGCAAAGACAATTCGTGTAATAATTCATTCGCTAATTCGCCAAATGAATATATGTGTACTTTTCCCAGTCCAAAGACTTATTGAATAAGTTATTGCCGGCAGGGAGAGAAATCGGAACAATAACTGATGCCCATTTTTAACTCGTGTTCTCTTTGTGAAATCTGAGCATCTGAGCACTTTTAGAAGTAGGGCCTATTTGAGAAAATGACAGAAAGCTTTGTCGCTACACAAAATGTGTTTGTTAAATAAGAATGTTTTTCGTGTAGTACGTGTACCTGACAGTTCAGAGGTCAAGTGTGCAAAGAATTTGCCTCAACAGCTTTGCGAAACTCGAATCAGTTGCCTGTATTGAAATGTGTAATCAGAATGAAAAGACTCGGACCTTCACGCCTTGTAACTGAGTACCACAGAACCACACACAACGAAACACACACACAAGAAAGGTGAGCTTCCTGCAATCTCAAGGAATGGATAATCAAGCAGCCATCATCCTTTCTTCGCCATTGATAGCAGGAAGTGACGTAATGGAGCGATGCTGTTGGAGAATCTGCATAAATGTCTGCTACAAGTACTATGTACAAAAAAAAATTCAGACCCCCTTTGTGTTCATGTTTTGCCAAAACAAAAGAACCACAGTCAGTGAGACGCTAACTTACTTTATGTCCTATAAACCAGGGCTCCACACTAACTTTTATTTTGGTGGCCCAAAGGTAAACATCCGTCCTTTTTTGGTGGCCCGATCAGGCCACCAAAGTCTTCATTTCTGAAATTTTGGTGGCCCGATGTGCGTTTTTGATGGCCCCGGGCCACCGGGCCACCGTTAGTGTCGAGCCCTGGATAAACTATGGTTACTATGAGTTGAACGTTGAAACTGCCTTTTGCCTCCAGGCTTTTATAATAGCATACAAAGCTCTTATTGTTTGCCTGTATAAAAAAGGCGGGAATACATGTACACCCTTCTCGCAATCATCCTGATCTGATAACAGAGTGATACATTTTTTTTTTTGTTGTCTTTCCCCCGACCAAGACCGATGCCATTAAAAAAACAACATCAGATGCCATTAAAATAATGACCAAACAAACAAATAAACAGATCCATGCATATAACGAACAGAATATACGTTTGTATCATGTTTGTATAGGTTATCTCTTGATAATTGTTTTTATACCGTTTCCTAATAAGTACCTCTAGCGAAAACCCGACTTTTTTTTCTTTTTCTCAAGGAGGGAAGTTAACTTCAACGTAAAGATAGCTTACAGCTACATTGAAATGGGGCAATCATACATTTGCATTGTCAATTGTAAATTTGTCGGATGACGCTTATAAACGTTTGATGATTTTTGTCTCCTAAGGCATTTTGGTTATGATTACAGACGTATCTATTTACAAGACATAAGTGATGGTTTAAAGAATCGATCTTCAATTTAGCAAGGATTAGTCTTATAAAGTCATGAATTCCCTTTACCCATCATGGTTAATGGAACTGCGACATCGTTGAGGTAACCACACCTTTCAATTTTCATAGTTCAAACCTAAATCGTAACATAATCAAAACACAAGCAAAATATCTCAAAATGCTCAGAGGATGGCATGAATCAAAACTTTTTACGGAGATTGGATATGGCAATCTTTATTGACCTACGTTTAATACAAGTTTTCCACAGCTATAATTTCCGCCTATGATAGCATTCTGATGATTTCGATTGCGTTTTGAACTCGTACCGAGCTATACTATCGAAACAGCTTTGACCTTTATACATGTAGTTCAATATGAACGAGTGTTTCGGACTCATAACCATCGTCCGTAATCGTAACCACACAGTAACAAATCAAACGAATATTGAGTAACGACTATCTTTATACATAGGCTGCCTAATAACTAATCACATGGTTTGACTACTACTTCAAGCAGGCTGAAAATAAAAGAAGAATGAATACACTTTTAATATTAATACGATGCTTTACAGCGTATTCACAGTATAATGTTTGCTTGCGTTTCTGTGTGCAATACGGACGGAAAATAAAATGCAGATAGATGCTATTAAATGCTAACACCCAACGCATCCAAATGTTTTTGAAATACATTTCATTGTTTTACTATACTGTTTGAAACGTCGAATTTACGAGTCCTTTAAAGGGTTACTACTCATATTATCAGGCAAAAAAAAAAAGTATTAGGATTTCGATTTGCTCGCAAGACTAACGATGCTATGGCGATCGTTCGCAGCAGTGACAATCCGCTTCATTAGATCTATTCAATTATTCTGTTTACATTGAAAGAAGAAGGAGAAGTCAACTTTAAACTTCATTAGTTTTCTCGCCTTTTAAACATGTTTTCATGTATCATGCGTGGTATCGCTATTCCTTCTCATGGTAGTGCGTGAGATGGAGCGTGAACGCCGTCGCTAAGCAGGACTGCTTTAGCGTTTCGTCCGAGAAAAGAAACAGGTTGTAAGCCTCTCTGATATACAATTCAATGGTACGCGGTAGTTTCTTTTTGAATGGACTCCTATATTGTACTAGCTACTTTCAGGAGATTAAGATGACCACGCGCTTAACGTTTCACATAATAAAAGAACCTTCTTCATCCCCATCCCGACAATAGAAAGCGTCGCCTAAGCAACCACATCCTGTGTACCACCGATGCTTTTCGTCCCGTCTCTTTCGCGTATTCTACTGGGAATGTCTAGACCATAAAGTCTTTATAGATCCGAGCATGAATCATAAAAGGGCTTGCTCCAGTCGATTTGAGCGACATCATTAGTCGTCTTTAAGATGACAATAGCCTTTCAAACACAAAGTTCAAAATTGATGCGCCCCTCTAGCCTGAAATAACTATCATTCTCATATTCTATATAGACACTGAGGTGTCCACCGCGTACAAAAAAAGAGGGAAATTTGGCTCTTGCATAAAAATGGGCCAATGGTGCAATTCTAAGCATACTAATTCTTAGTTGTAAACTTACTAGACATTTTGATAGAATGCATGGTACTGAAAAAAAGCACTTTGAATATGTTTAATGTAACAAACCGTTGTCAAGAATAACTCTATTTGATATCTAAAGTCAAAAATAACTCTATTCAATATCTAAAATGGCGCATGTCCATTTTGATACATAATATATATACTGAAAGTTAACGTAAAAGACGAAAATCGCAAAATTATAATTAAAGATTACAGGTAACAGTGTATCGTATAAGACTCGATAACTTATAAAGGCGGGCACCTATATCTCAGCCATTTCAAATCGCACTTCTCTTTGGGTTTTGGATTCACGATGAGCCCTTCCTGTCATACTAAAAAAAATAATCATTGTCTGATTATGTCAATTACTATCGCAGTATTTCAAAGTGAAATGAATATCCCTACTAACTAGTTACTACCTGTAAAAGTGGAAATTTTCGCGGTGTTGAAATTTTCGCGAATTTCGCGCAACCAGAAACTAGCGTGAAAATAAAAGCACGTGAATATTTTTTGCTTGCTGTATGTTCCTGTGCGTGATGTCTTTATTCCGCGGAATTAAAAACACGCGAATCTCTTCTTACCCGGCCAAACGCGAAAAATTAGTCGCGCGAAAATATCCACTTTTACAGTACATGACACAAACATAATGATGTCTTGAAATTTGTTGTGAAGATGATAGATGAATGCTACAAAGAGATAGGAGGTAGAACATATCCTAACCGCATTCATGCAAGACTAATGATATTGTAGCAATAGTACCCTCCCCCCCCCCCAAGAAAAAAAACAACCCCGCAATAATCATAATAATAACAATAACGATAACAATGATGATAACTGCAAAAAACTCTTCTCTATTTAGAGTAGCCTCTTCAATGCTATCAGTGCTCTAGCTATAAGAGGGCCCGCCTGACATTATCGTATATAGAGTTGCTATAGGACGGAATAGGACGTAATCGCTGCGGGGAGGGAATTGAACTCGGGTCCTTCGACTGGGAGTCGTAAAGCTTAAATATCCACCGTGCCACGGCGCCCTCGCCCCCCAAAAAAGAGGAAAACCAAAAAACACCAAAAAAAAAAACAAACAATGTTATTTGGCATAAAACAGTCATGATTATGCTTGATTTTTATGGTTCATCCCTGTAATACACTGAAGATTTGCGATTCTTAATATCATTAAAGTATCCGTGGCATAAATAATAATTATGCTTATTGTCGCTGGCATTCAATGCATATAGTGTAGGCAAGAACTTCCACTTGCATGCTAATCTCTTGGTTCTCGGGAAATTTGCAAAATTATCATGCACGCAATTATTCCTCGTTTTACAGTAAAACCTTGTGTTCGCATGTTGCAACTTAAGCGGTAAAACAATACAAAACCAAAGGCAAGGTTAAACTTCGTCTTCTTTACACATCATTCTTAGGATGATCACTGACATGACAATTTTGTGTGTCCACCGCTTCAGAAAGATTAACTGTCTTATAATTTGATCGACATTGTGGGATTAACATCTGCAGGAAGAGAACCTGAAGCATATTCCAAAATTCGGTTCAAATATATTAGGCGCCAAATCTTCAAATTTCATTCTATGTTGACGAATTCATACACACGGACGAAAGGGGAATGGTTAGCAATGTATACAAATTTCCGTCAAACTTCCAATGGCCCATTTAAAATATTATGCAACATGTAGGTTGATTGTCAGATCATCAAGTGATCAGCAACAGTGTGAATACCGCTGTACCAGCGTGTAGTCATCACAACAAGCAAGAATAGCTTTTTCGTATAATGTACAGGCACGTCAACAGTACGCGGCAGTTTCTTTTTGAATGGACTCCCGCTATCTACTTTCAGGAGATTAAGTTTGCTACGCTGAACGTTTCACGTTATAAAAGAACCTTCTTCATCCCCATCCGGACAATAGAAAGCGTCGCCTACATGATCATCCCCATCCCGACAATAGAAAGCGTCGCCTAAGCAACCACATCCTGTGTACCACCGATGCTGATGTTGTTCTTTTAGTTTTGTGGAGCTCTCTGCCGGGTGTGCCGGGTGGGCAATTTACTCCAAAAAATATATTCAATTTAAATATACACTTAAATTCAATTATAAAAACCTACACTATACTTCTAATTATTTACAAAATCTAATAATAATAATAATAATAATAATAATAATAATAATAATAATAACAATATATATATATATATATATATATATATATATATATATATTTATATATATATATATATATATATATATATATATATATATATATATATATATATATCAATATTTACAATCGAGATATTTACAGAGAAAGAAAGGGGACACGTTTTAAGAAAAGATATCGCCTGCCTATACTCCTGCACCGACATGCAGGGTTACGCCGTTCCCGTCGGCAAGCAGGTAGAGGACCCGCCCGCCGACGCCGGTGAAGTCTCGGCCTTTCCCGGGGGCAGGCGCCTCTAGTGTTAGCCTATATGATAGGCGGGGATATCATGGAAGAGGAGGGATGATAGAAGAATAGAGGAAAGGGTGAGGACAGAACAGAGAAAACAGACACCGATGCTTTCCGTCCCGTCTCTTTGTTGGGTATTTCGGAGCACTAGATCATAAAGTCTTTGTAGATCCGAGCATGCATCGTAAGAGGGCTTGCTCCATTCAGTCGATTTGAGCGACATTATAAGTCGTCTTTAAGATGACAATAGCCTTTCAAACACAAAGTTCAAAACTGATACGCCTCTCTAGCCTGAAATAACTATTCTATATAGACACTGAGGTGTCCAACAAGTTCAAGAAAAGGAAAATTTGGCTCTTGCATAGAAATGGGCACATGGTGCAATTCAAAGCATAAGATACTCATTCATAATTGTAAACTTACCCCAACGTTTGAAAGAATGCATGTAACTGAAAGAAAATATCTTTAATAATTATGTTAAATGAAACAAACCATTGGAAATCGGAGAAATCTCTCCACCTGAAGCTTAACAATATATTGTTATATCAATAACAGTCAAGTTTCTTTACAACTCGTCGTAGCTACCATCAACCTTCTTGGCGACCATTTATTCGCACTCAGCCGGAAAAGGACAGCTGAAACAAGTTCTGCAGTCGAATTCCCGTTTGAAAGCTGGACAGAATCTCTCCTCCAGCTCTTAGGTATTACAGGACGACATAGATTTTAGCAATTATATTACAACCATCACGAAGGCCGACGACCAGTTGAAGTAAATGCCGCAACAGAATAAAAAGGCAAACCCGGTGTTAAAATACAAAGATTTGATTCAATGGTGTGTCAAAGAACACAAATATCAATGTATTCTACAGCAACAAAAATGACAGAAGTTAACGGAGTTTGACAAAGAACGACGACCAGCTGAAATAAGTATTAGAATGTTAGTCTAGTTCCCGTTTGGAAGTCGGACAAAATCTCACCACCTGATGCCAAACAATATTATATCACTAACAGTCAAGTTTCCTTACAACTCGTAGCTACCATCTTTTAATATCATCACAAGCCCCTTTTTACACTTTCACGGATTGCTTCACGGATGACCACGGATCGTCATCCGTGGTGTTCCGGCATGCAAAATATCGATTTTCCTTTCAATGCCGGTGTGAATACAGTCCCAACTGGTTGTCTACACGGACAAGTACGGAAGCTACAAGGACAAGTACGGTGCCTACACGGACAGACAAGGAATGAACGCGGACCACAGCGGAAACGATACGGAGCTAACACGGATATCAAGGAAGAGCACGGATGCAACTGGGTCCCTTCGCGGTGTTTACGCGGATATCCCCAAAAAGTTGACACATTACATTTGCTTTTTCTTTTGATACGTTATCATTCTTGGGCGACATGCTTCCAGAGCTAAGTAATATGTAACAAGCACACCAGAAAATCTACAGCAGATTACATACGCATCTGCTTGTCGACATCATAAAGGCATATCTCTTTGTTGCAAAATCTCATTTTGCGGGAACATAACAACATAAACAAAGCAAAACGAACTAAGACAAATCAACCCCCCCCCCCCAAAAAAAAAAAAAAAAAAAACAGCAAGAAGATGTGTGTGGGTCACTTGAAGATTCTCATGCGATATAAACCTACTAGATGAGTCTATTGGCTGTACTGATGGGTGAAGATGTGAGCAAATTTCATTGACTTTCTGAGCTTGTATTGGCAAAATATACACGAATTTCTCATCCCGGATGGAGCCGATGCTAATACGGACGTTCCGATGTCTTCACGGAGGCAACACGGAGTAGCCGGTGCCTACAAGGAAGGAATACGGATGCAACACGGAGTAGACGGTGCCGACAAGGAACAGTTTGTATTGATTTCCATCCGTGATGTCCGGGATGAAAAATTAAGCAAGCTCATTTTTTTTTTTCGGCGGACATGCCGGATGATCAAGGATAATGTCGGATGACTTCACGAAGTCAACACGGTCATGCCGGAAATAGTACGGATGATCCCAGACCGACGATCCATGGTCATCCGTGATGCAATCCGTGAAAGTGTAAAAGGGGCTTATAGCGACCAATTCTTCGTACTCGGCCGTGAAAAAAAGAGTTCCGTGTGTGTGTGTGTGTGTGTGTGTGTGTGTGGTTTATTTTGTATGTGTGTGTGTGTGTTCCCGAAGACATCATCTCCCGAAACATAATGGCAAGTGAAAACATTTGCATAATTTTCCTTTGGTGCTAGTTTCTGGTTGCAGAAAGAGGGCGAAAAAAAAAATCCGCCTTTACCGTAAAGTTAAAAGGCGAACGCAGATGACATTCTATGGTATGTTGACAACATGAAATCAATTTTTTCTTTGTTTTGTTTCTTTTTCTAAGAATAAAAAACAATAAGAACAGTTAACAGGGATCGACAAAAGCGGGATGGACAGCTGAAACAAGTTCTTCAGTCGAATTCCCGTTCGAAAACTGGACGGAATCTCTCCTCCCGCTCTAAAATTTTACAGGACGGCATAAATTTTAACAATTATATTGCAACCATGACGAAGGCCGACGACCAGTTCAAGTAAATGCCGCAACAAAGTAAAAAGGTAAACCTGGTATTAAAATACACAGATTTGATTCAATGATGTGTCCAAGAACACAGAAATCAATGTATTCTATGCAGCTACAAAAATGACAGAAGTCAACGGAGTATAACAAAGAAGGACAACCAGCTGAAATAAGTATAAGAATGTTAGTCTAGTTCCCGTTTGGAAGTCGGACAAAATCTCTCCACCTGAAGCTTAACAATTAATTCGATAACAGTCAAGTTTCCTTACAAGTCGTCGTAGCTACCATCAACCATCTTAGTGACCAATTCTTCGCACTTGGCCGTGAAAGAGAGTTTCGTATTTTACCGAAACCAAGACATCATCTCCTGAAACATAATGGCAAGTGAAAACATTCGCATAATTTTCTTTTTGCGCTAGTTTCTGGTTGCGCAAAGTGGGTGAAAAAAAAATCCGCCTTTACAGTAAGGTTAAAAGGCGAATGCAGCTGACATTTTTGGTATGTTGACAACATGAAATCAATATCCCTTTTTTAGCATAACAAACAATGAGAACAGTCAGCAGGGATTGTCAGCTGAAACAAGTTCTGCAGTTGAATTCCCGTTTGAACGCTGGACAGAATCTCTCCGCCCGCTCTAAAATTTTACAAGACGACATAAATGTTAACAATGATTACAACCACGCGAAGGCCAACGACCAGTTGAAGTAAATGCCGCAACAGAATAAATAGGTAAACACGTTGTTAAAATACAAATATTTGATTCAATGTTGTGTGAAATAACAAAAAAAAAATCAATGTATTCTACAGCAAAAAAAAAATATGACAAAAGTTGTCGGAGTTTGACAACGAACGGCGACCATCAAATAAGTTTTGCAACGATGGTCAAGTTTTCGTTTGTAAACCGGACAAAATCTCTCCGCCGTGTTTCCTACGCGTAAAGACAAGATAATACAAATTCAATGTCTATCGACTGCGGTCAAGTCTCCTTTCACATCGCCGTAACTACCATTTGCACAAAAGACAGAAAGTCAGCCTGTTATTCACAATTATCTATAGCAGCGAGAACACCTTTTTTTTTTCTCGTTAAAACGCAAAACTTCCCATTCATTATCGTACTCGGCATTGCGAATCATATCACCCAGCGGATTAGCTGTAGCCACGCGTTTTGGACGTTGCTCGACGATGGAACAGAGACGGAATTTCGGTGGTACTGTACAGTAATGGTAATTCGTCGGGACGATATGCGACGTTTTAGATCACACGGATAACAGGCTTTATGCTGTGACAAGTAAAGATGAACAAAACATAAACTTGAACACGAACGGCATTGAAACGAAGCCATGTAGTCAGAACGTCTCCCGACGGTTGAACAATGATTCGTCGGGAACGATATGCGACGTTTTTAACAAAAGAAACGCAAGGCACAATAGAAGCCGAACTTTGAAAATAGCTAGTAAGTCGGGACGAAGAGCGACGATTAGTGAAAGGGAATCCTTTCTCTATCGTCGCTTATCGTCGGGACGAATAAACAAAGGTATGAATAGAAAGTACGTGTATTCATATGCACGGTTGCTTATTCATATGCACGTGACGCCTGTTCATATGCAAATCATCAAACATGCACAATGCGACATCGTCGCGACGAAGATATCTCTCTATCAGGTTTTTCTGTGGTGCCTAACTGACATTGTAAACATAGGTTTCAACACTTTCGGTGTTCCAATCTAAAACCTAGAAGTATAGTTTTCATGGAAACACTGTATTTTTATCATAATGGGTGCTAATTTGCATATCATGGAAATTTAGCCACTATGCCCCACTGGATTTCTTGGGACTTTGAGTAAGGTGTTTAGGAGCCCATAACAAGTAGCACTGCAGTGGAATTTCCTACTGCAATTAGTATAGTGGGTGAAACCCTATTTTGACTGGACTATAAATGTGATCTATGACAAAATGTGTATCCAGTTTCTGTTAACAGTGCTTCATTTCTTTCAGAAGTACAGTATTTGTTGTAGTAGTCCATCGAGTATAATGAGCTTGCTTTGGTATCGTACAGAAATCCATGCAAGACCCGTTTCACCAACATTGATTTCAGTGAGATCAGTGTCAATTAGTGTTTTCAGTTTCACTCAGCAAGTCCTCGTGACTGAAACATAATCAAAAAAGTGAGATAGCGAGACTGAAACAAGTTAAGTGAAACTGAAACCAATGAGAAGTTTGATACTACAGGACTGTAAGAAAGGAACAGCCATGAACTAACCATTTTTATTGGGAGTGGGGGCTGAGGTGGAAGATGGTCTCATCTTATGAGAAATTGACTTAATCTATGTTCTATGCCTAATTGGCTTGAACAAAATGTCAGATTGTCTTATGATTGTGCTAAATGCAAAACGAAAAAAAAAAAAATCCAGCTACTGAGATGGAATATACATAATACACCACTAATAATGAAAATTGTGATATCTGGACAGCTGTGTTGTAATGGCTATAGGCAAATTTGAGTGTAACCATGGTAGCTATGGTCTCTCACAGGTTAGGTCTCAACTCTAGTCAATTAAATTTACATACTTATATAAATTTAGAATGGTGTTTATCGTTGAGAGGGTGTTGCATTATTTGTTTGAGAAAAAAAAAATGTTTTCAGCATAAAGTTGCCATAGAAATGACCTAATTTGGGCTCAGATTTTTTGAAAAGAGGTCACAAATAGGCCCAATTTTGTTTGAAGAAAGGCAGGAAATAAGAAATACATACACTGGCAACTTATCTAATGATTATAATGTCAGTTGTATAATGAACACTTGAGATATCCTAAAATTCCCATTGATTTTTTTGGTTTGGGGGTGGCCATATTGATGACGTCATTTGAGCATGTTCCGACGCAGAAATTCCGGGTAAATTTTACTGGTAAGTTTGTTAAGACATATACTTTCAAAAAATTACTAAATTTGTTTGTTATACGATAGTTGCCAGTTGACCCCCAATTTCAGCCTCAATCCGCAGGCCTATAAGTGATTATCTCGCTTTTCGTAGCCTTTTGCAAGGGCAGTTCCGTGCGATCGATGCGAGCTCAGCTCCGCTAATAGCAGGTCGCTATGTAAACACTCGCAGTGACTGTACACGTCCACAAATTATTGCGAGCTGCCTTTGCAGAAAGCTACGCTTTTCGGGACTGACTTATTCCCGGTATCAGATATCATCTCGAACCGACAGTTCGTCAAAACATCAAACAATCTAAAGTGCCGTTTTCTTTTTCTTTTTGACCTTTATCAGAAATTGAGGAACTTGTGCACATTGCTTTATATAAATTTTGCAACGAAAACTACAATGGTAAGTTATCGTTTTCGTTTAATCGCCCTTGAGGTCGATATTATCAAAATTGAAATTTTGGTTTATGAGGGTAAGACATGTAAGGGAAAAATGTTTTCATCCTGCTTGAATAGGTATAAAGTGGCGATATCGAGCTGAAGATCTCCACGTTGCATCTTAGAAAATTGCAGCATAGTTAAAATAAAACAATGACATATCTTGCCATGGTTACCTTTTAAAGTAAATCGAAGAGGGTTCCTCTAATTTGTATGAAGAAAACATGCATTGTCATCTTAGAAATGTCTGAGAAATATGACGATCTGAACTGGAAAACACGGTAGGCAGACAAACACAACTTTGTTGTTTTTTTTTTCTTTCTGATGTTTTTCTTTCTCTATTTAATTTATAAGTTGTAATACATTTTGATCATCTTCACTCACTATTCTTTGCAGAGATTCTCTATTTTCTTTGATTTCTTTCTTCCAGCGGACCATCCTAATATTTGTTATGCTGTTTGTTAACGCCATAATGGGTAATTATGGTTATTATGTGTCAATGCATATTTACAATGAAATAAAAAAGATATTAATGGAATGTGCCTATTACTAATATTCTCAATTTCGTAACTTGATTTCCACACAAGTGTTTGACCGGTCACTTAATGGTATTTTAATACCCTTTCTGTCTTAGAGGCTCTTTTGCATTTCTTAAAAACCCTTCACACACTCTTCACATTAACTTTATGAACTTTTGAAAGAATAAGGCTATACTTTGAAAGTTGGCATTAGGCATGAATAGAATGCCTTTAGAGAGTGCGCTCAATTTCAGCTTGATATGAAAATCCCTTCATTGCTGCTTCTATGGAGTTTTACTTCCTGTCCTTTGTCCCATGCAGCCCACAGAGCACAGCCTAATGGTATAGTTTAAGGGCTAGAAAGACCCTATATTTCAGAGGATCTTTACGCAGTAAACACTTTTCTACAGTGTGTAAAGTCTACCCATTATTTTGCATGGGTTACGAAAGTCCGTTTGTATTTGTAGTGATACAGTCATCATTTTAAAACTCAGAGTGTGCTCTTTTAGGTTCTGCTCTCGACTAAAACTCCATCTTTAGAGACTCTTGGTGGTTTTGTGATGAAGAGTCATATAGGAGAATTGTGCCCCAATTGCATACAATAAGAAACAAACATACTAAGAGCCTTGTTGGGAATGTGTGCATTAAATGTATGTATATATATATATAAGTATATATATATATATATATATATATATATATACGTGTATTCATATTCATATATTACGTATTATCATAATTATAGAATATATAATACACTCAGCAATAAAAAGGAAAGTAAACACTTTTTCAAGTTTTTATTTCTCATAAAATATTTGGTTAAATATCAATGTTTTATACACCATGTTGAAGGTAATTTCATTCGCTATCAATCTGGTGGGTCACTAAAAAGGGCAACTTTATGCATGAATGAACACCTTCGTTTTTCTGTTCCAAGGCACACAAGTAAAAAGTTCCCCCAAAAATGAACAAGTTGTGATTCAATGCTCTTCCATATAACAATGAGAACAAGAAACACATTTAACACAATAAGAAATACGAAATAACTTGCAAAAATAAACATGATCTCTATAACAACTTTGTAGCCTCCGAAGATGAAGAAAATCTAAAAGTAATGGAGGAAAATCAAGAATCTTCTGTCAAATCCAAATTCAAATGACAACAGAGAAGATCAAAGCAATACATGCATTACCAAAAATAGTAGAAATTTAATTTCTTTTTTCAAAATAGGAGATTTGAAAACAATATGTGGTACTTGAAATGTCTCATGAATTTTCAAATTCCTAAATTAAGAGAATTTAATAGAGAAATTCTTTGCATTTTATCACCTTTGCGGCCTATTCCCTGTGTCTTGGGGGTGTTTCATCAATATAGTCAGCGCTGACAAGTTGTCAGTCTCTGACAATTTCAGTAAAATCCTTGGTTTTGATTGGTTGAGACGCTCTTGTCACTGACTGTTACTATGGTAATTGTCAGTGACTGACAACTTTTGTGAAACGGTGCCCTGAAGTTCGAGTTGGCAAAAAGAAAGAAAAAATCTTATTTTTACCATTAAGTATCCCACTTTGTTTTTGTTAGGGGGACATAAAGAGATGATAAAGGGAACGAAAATTTATTTTTGCTATTTCATTTATGTCTCTCATTGCATTATATTGTGGGTTTTTCTAATATATCAAAATGAATGAATATAGGCCTTTATATAATATATATATATATATATATATATATATGTATATATACATATATATATATATATATATACATATATACATATTCATATATATATAATTCATATATATATATATATACATATATAGGCCTATACATATAGAATTATCATAATATCTATCACTAGCAACACCTGTATTCACTTCTGTGTAACACTGTGCCAATCATGATTGTCCATCATCTTGTGTTTCAATCCTCTTGGGTCTAAACTGCTCACGTTCTTCTTCTCAATCATTTTGTACCATATTATCATGATAAGGTCTAACCTGTCTATAGCAACCACCTGTAACGGCCACTTTTTCGCCTTCTTTGGGTGGTGTTGGGTGGCCACTATAGACAGGTTGACTGTATCATTAATGCAATATGATGTATGTTATGATAGTTAGTAATATAATAATGATATAACAACTTATAGTATCATACAATGTTATATGATATGATATGATATGATATGATATGATATGATAATGATAATGATATGACATGACATGACATGACATGACATGACATGACATGACATGACATGATATGATATATGATACTATATGATATGATATGATATGATATGATATGATATTATATGATATTATATTACATTATATTATACTATACTATATAATATTATATCATTTCATATATCGTTTGTGACCGTGCATCACAAAACGAACAAAAAGTCGCACACAGTGATTTTGTGTGAGGACTGAAAATAGGTGAAATGGGTCAACCTAACCAATCTTGAGTTGTTCATATTTTCTGAAAGAGCACATCTTTTTCTATATTACATTAAAGTTTGGGATCATAAAACAAACAGGTACTTGTGTTTTCAGCAGTTTTTCTCGGAACACTTTTTGGTGGAATAATGTGATTAGTTGTTTCTCATAGAACCCTCTTCCCATTTCTCAAAAACCCTGTCCATACACTTCACTTTTAACTCCAATAACTTGGGAAAGAATTATCTTACTGCAATGAAAGTTAGCAGTAATCATGTACAGAATGTGTAAATGAAGCGTGTTTAATTTGAGCTTAATCTAATAATCCCTTCATTGTTGTTGCTCTGGTGGTCAACATCCTGTTTTTTGTTCCATTCATCCCACAGCTAGCATGAAAAAAGATAAATGTTAAGCGCTTGAATACACTCTGTACTTTCGAGCCTGTTTTCTAAGTTCACACTTTCCAGAGTGTGTTCTTTCTTTGCAATATTTAGATAGGTTAGGAGAGTCCGTTTGAATTAAGTTATGCATCATTTTAAAGCTTAGAGTCTGCTCTTTCAGAATCTACTCTTCACTGAAAATCCATGTCTGGCGACTTTTTGTTTCTTTTGTGATGCAAGGTCACATTTTATATAAAAGCACCTTTTATTCTTTTGGTATTCATCTTGATATTTTCTATTTCATACTAATTAGTAGCACGCACGTTTGCTAAGAGTTCTAAGCAAGACTAGAATCTACCTTCCATTAGAGAGGTTTTGCTTTGACAAAAGAAAATAAAATTGCTCTCTTTCCCCAACACTGCTCTCTGCGCTCCTCCAGAAAGAGAGATCAACTCCTTCTTTCCTTTCGAAGTGCTGTCCGGAACTGAAACAACGCCTCCGTTCGGAAAGAGAAAAAGAAAGTTGTAAACTGCCTACGCTGCAAGGGCACTAATGTTCTCTCAAACTTTCATTGCTTTTGAAGCGAAGACAGAGAGCAGTGTTGGGCAGGAGAGGAATAACTACACATTCAAGAATGCATCCAACTACTGCTGCAGGACCGGTGAGAGAAATAGTCCGTGGCATATTGCATGCATTATTTTACAAGTGTCAGTGGTTTACATTGTCGCTGCGGAAATACCTTTCATTTTAGCCATACCCAATATCGTCGGCTGCCCGTGCATTGGCCGCTAATGCAATACAAATTGTATTGCGTTAACGGCCAATGCATAGGCACCCGACGCATTATTGTATATACCAAGACCTTTAGTGTCTCTATAATTTTGTTGGCACTGGTACACAGGATAACTATCATCAATAAGAACATTAAGCATACTTCAGGACTTTATTATGCTCTTCATCTACTACAATGTATATAATGCTATAGGGAGCACTACATGATAACACGATTTTCTGCGTATAGCGACTAGTTCACACTGTCAGAGCTATACGGAATTAAAACTATCAGTATGAAGCGATGTTACTGCTGTATTATTATACAAGTAAATCATAACATTTAAGCGCGTTTACATCGTCACGTTACTATGCTACTGTGTCGTTTATCGACATGTAATTATGTTAACTCTTTCCAACCAGCTAATAGCTAAACATGAATACGAATAACATGAGATACACGTAAAAAATACATTGTATAGAACGCTATAAATTGTCATTGGAAACACTTCCATTTAGTCCAATTGTCCATTTTTTGATGATACTATCTCAAGTCACATCTGCTGCTGTATTACGTCTCTTCTCGTTCAACTTATCAGTTTTATTTACACTATATAATTGATATAGAAAATCTACTAATCTATCATTTACACAATTAAGATATACGTATGATGTTGTGTTGAATTGAGCTATAAAAGCATATCATCATTATTTGCCTTCTTATAACTTTATACACTGCTACAATAGTTTATCACGGTAGCTGTGTTAACTTTTTAACAAGCTCTGAAGCGACAGAAATGACTACGCTCGTGAACTGTTCCCCAATGATTTTGAATCTCTTTCGTAAAATGACGTTTATGTTCATTTTTTCCAGACTTGAAGGAGGATGTGAAGGGAAATGTGCTTTAATAACAACCTGTCACTACTCTCTTAGCAGTGGCACTGCGCATCATGTGTGACGTCACAGGGTTGCGACATCTACACCATTACTGTAAGTTAAGTGCAGTCACTTATTTACTGTGTTCTTTACTATGTTGCTTACTGTAAGGGATGAAAAAAGAATGTATCGTATTAATGCCAGACGAAGGTGTTATGATTATGTCACCAAACATGCCACAAGCCAGTCTGTTTTTTTTTTTTCTTTTTGTAGGTAGGAACGAAACGTAACATATATGAATAAGCAT
Source organism: Diadema antillarum (assembly GCF_040938485.1). Taxonomy (NCBI): domain Eukaryota; kingdom Metazoa; phylum Echinodermata; class Echinoidea; order Diadematoida; family Diadematidae; genus Diadema; species Diadema antillarum. The sequence continues at coordinate 500,584 of NW_027271763.1, forward strand.
ATGCTGAACATAACGTCACAGACATTTAAGGCATAATTTACCATTTGCAGATGAAACAAATACCTAGCATCAGTGCTTCAAAATAGTTCTACAATGTGAGTTAGGGATAGAAACCACCAATGTAAAAATATGAACCAGTATAATCGATGTTAAGTATTGCTATATACATGTATACAAAATGTGAACAATAGTTATGATAAAAATATTTCCAGACTAAACCGTCTACAGTTATCTAAATGTTTAATGAGAAAAAGAGTGATATCTCCCTACATTTAAGGCTTTATTGCAAAAAAATAAAAAAAATATATATATATATGGTAGGATGTTTTGTGATACAACTGACCTACACATATGCATCAAAAGTGATATCTTGAACATTTTTCATATAAGGTAGACATGACCTTTGCATCTTGCCCAATAAACATGATAGATTGTGTATACTGTTGTATAGAAAATAATAAGTGATGCAAAAATAAAATATTAATACCCAACTGGATACAGAACAAACAAAAAAAGAATGTAGGGAACATTCTATATTAACATACTTTCACTTTCACATCTTTGTTCGCATTAGACGAAAAACATTTCCTTGATTGTTCTTCCAGGGGCTTCCGGTTTCATATGAATTGATAGATAAAACATAGATATATATAAAGTACAGTTCACAAAACTGTCTATAATAGCGTAAGCTATACAAAGAAAAAATAGAAAAAAAAAACCCTATAATAGGTCTATAGTACAATGCCTTGACAAAGTTAGTGTGATGACAGTTTCACATAATTGGCAAAATATTAATATGACAGGTTTGTCACAAATGTGTTGTGGGTGTTTACTTTCCTTGAACTAGGTTTTATTGGATGAATAAAATTATACTGTCCAAGAGCGCATGTATTTTGGGAGTTGAGGATTTTTACTTGATTTTTGATCCTTTTGTAAGTTTATGCATTGAGTAATTTTCAAGATATGAAGAAAAAGTATAACTTCAGTATTAAAGAGTAACATTTTAGCATTCTAACCCAGCTTTTGACCCTTGACCTTGACCTTTTGACCTTCGACCTTAAGCATGTGCACTCAAAAGTTGATAGGCACAATTTTGCCCACTCATACAATATGCATGCCAAGTTTCATTAGAATGCCTCAAACGTTTTTTTTTTTTTTTTAGTTACGCTGTCCACAAAATTGATTACGGACGGAAGGACGGACGGACCGGACGGACAACCCGACAACATAATGCCTCCGGCGACACTTCGTGGCGGAGGCATACAAATTACCTTTGAAATGTTTTTGTCGAGTATAACGAACGTCATTAACAGTTGAGGTTATAATGAAGAAAATCAAACGTGCAAAAAGAAAGAGAAGCACCGCCATCTTCTAATGACATTGCAGTTGCTGATTTTAAGACGATTTCCCCCCAGATATAGGCCTAATGGTGAGGTCAAAGCAACGATAACATTAAACATTTTCTCTTAAAGTTGTTCCTGCAAAATAGTTTCTGTTATCGTAAGACTTTACAGCCCATCCAACATTATTAAGACACATTGCCAAATCAATGACATATTTTTCTCAATGCCATCGTTACCCAACGAGCATTTATTGTCATTCCACACATTTCTTAGGCATACGGGTACATTTTGGAGAGAAATTCGACAATACTGCAGACGTACCATAACTATGTTTTACCTTTCACGTGTGGAAATTTGCCCTCTGTAGCGAAACCACTCAGAGAGAAACTACAACATCACCGGAGCTGAAGTACCCAGATACTAATATCTCGATCAGGCAGTCCTGAGAATTTATATTTACTGTACTGATAACTAAAAAGTGTAAACAGTAAAACGCAAGAAAATCCACCACTGTCTCCGTACACGATTTTTGAAATACAATTTTTGCAAGCGATCGTGCAAGAGCCTGCGAAAATATGCTGTGCGACGTAGGTAAGACACCACTCGTGGCTAGAAAGCGCCTAAGAAAACCAATGTCAGTATTTCAAAATGGTCATTATATGACTCATCATAAAATGCTATATTATATACGATTTCATCATTTTAGATATATCGTTTTAAGCTTATATATCATGTTTATTTACAATCAATATATAACTGTTTCACAATGAATATGACTTTCTATAAAAAGAAACTAAAAATATGCATTTGGCATCACGCGGGCATGCATGTGTTTGTTAGGCAGACGAGACTCGAATTCATCAAAGAAAACTGTTGTATTGTGCATAATCACTCACTCTTCTATCTAGATACATGTATACTCTGTATAACGAGAAATGTTCGCGTGCATTCTAATTTCGCGAATTTCGCGAGCGCCAAGATTCGCGAAATTAAAATGCACGCGAAATTTCTTATCTACATTATATGCATTGAACGCAAGAAGCAATTCGCGAAAATTTCTTGCCGCGAAAAAGGCCGTCGGCTCCAATTCGCGAAAATTTCGTGCCGCGAATATTTCATGTTTTACAGACTGTAAGTGCTTTTTTCATTGAAAGGGTGTAACTTCTGCATGGCAGGAGGGATGGGATTTCGCTCCACTTCTCCGTGCAGGTCCAGTCGGCACTGGAGGAGTGACAGGACTGGGGGGGGGGGGGGACCCACAAAACCCTCGGCCGATATGACAGCGGTGTATAGCTGCTCACGTTGCAGTATTATGCCTATGTCGAGAGAATGCAAAAGCTGTCTTGAGTGCCAGTCAGCCAGTTCCAGAGACATCGTTTAAGATGTGTGTATCATGTTACTTATGAACAAATACGGTCCGGATGGTACCTGACTTCAGCAGTTTTTGTTGGTTTACAATCGCGGGCCTTAGCCTGTCTGTTCATACATCAAAACTAACTCTCAGAATGTTCCTCGCATACTACGATATCGAGAATTTTGGTAAGTTTTTATGTTCAGCTTGCTTGTATCGAGATTTCTTAACAATACAACACACCTTTCGCGATCCTTTTGGGGGGTCTGGGATAGAAAAAAAAATCAAAAATGATTTTCTTGGGCAATTTTCCCTACGATGGGAGAAATACTAATATCGCTTGACACAGCAGCATGACGATTATCATATTATATCAGATTATATCGTATAAAACGTACCGCAGTACCGCACACGCGTACTGGCGTACAAATACATGACATACTTGCGTACACACAGCTCCTTTTCACCCATCCGGGCCACTAGTTGTGCGTCAGTGACGTCTGATCTTCAGCTAACATTCGCTCATTATCATATTCACCACAACGGTACTGTAGAATCACACTTTTCAATCGAAATTATACGCTCTTGTTTGCTGATTTGAAAGTGTTTTTTTTTTTTTAAAAGAAAGTACTGGGTAGTTGATTACAGATACCAACAACGACATTTTGTTTTCCTACACACAACTCGAAGACAAAAATGTCGGAGTTTCCATCGCCTTTTCACCCATCTGGGCCACTAGTTGTGCGCCAGTGACGTCTGATCTTCGCCAACACTCTCTCATTATCACATTCACCACAACAGTACTGCAGATTCACATCTTTTCAATCGAAATGATCATCTTGAGATCTTGTTTGGTGAGTAGGAATTTTGTTTTTGGTGAAAGATATTTATTAGAGAAAATTCGTGAGGACTGCTTCACTTTAACACGCAAATCTCATAGGCGTTTGTGAAGACATGAAAGAGGGGAATAAGAGAAATTTACCCTTGTGGCACGTAACAACGAGGGGAATACATTATTTCGTAGAACTTCAACTCGGATGTAGGATATGGGAAATAAGGTAAAAATGATTATCTCGGAGATTCGGGAACCACGCATGGGGGGGGGGGGGGGGGGGGGGGCGTGGCGCTAGAAGCCTGACTGGATGTTGACCTTTCTTTATGATGTGTTCACCAAACCATACCAACAACAATGATTCGTCGGGGGCGCTTGTAGCCCTCCGAGATGGTCTTATACATGTAGTTGCTAGTACTTGCGCTTTCGAAGTCTGTTATCATTCCGATGCTCTTATACCTCGCAATATAGAGGGCGCCCTCGAAGAATGCCAAGTCATTGGTGTACCAAAAACGGGCCACTCCAACGGGTAGTGATGAAGGGTCAAGCAAAGTGTCGCTTCCAATATCCTTGTAATAGAGTTTCCCATTATTCATGAAATATAGACAATGTCGAGAACCTGGAAGAGAAAGGCAAAATGCCAAAGAAAACCGGCAGACAGAAACAGTAGGAAAATTGTGACTCAACTTCTAGGCCTATATGCAAGAGTGCATTCATTGATATTTTTATTCAAATGAAATGAAATGAAATTTTCAGGTTGTGTATATCATAGCCACACACGCCTAACGTGTGAGTGTGTGTGTGTGTGTGTGTGTGTGCCAGCTTATCAGTGTGAACATAATCATATTGTATGTTTGTTGGGATTTTTGTGTGTTGTGAATTCGTGTGAGCACTTTAAAAGGGAATGAAACCCAAATAGCATTATTGTACATAATGTTATGTAGAGTGAGTGAATGCAGACGACAACACTGAAGTTTGAGGAAAATCAGACAATCGGTCAAAAAGTTACGAAGTTTTTAAAATATCGTCTGACATAATATGTTTATTTTTCTACAGCATAATGAAAGCGCATTTGCTTTAAAAATACCTCAGGAAAAACGATACCGTCGAATTTTTTTTTTTTTTAAAGAGAAGTAAATCGAAGGAATATGATTTTATAGTTTTCCTCACATTTCAGTAACGTGTTTTACTGATATTTCTGCTTTCATTCAATCCACTATAACTGAGTTTCAAAACCTATGTGTGCTTTTAGTGCTGATTGGCTTTAAAGCCCCATCGCATTCTACACACACTGTTCAAAGTCCCTGGCACAGAAAAGATTAAGATCTCTGAAGCAATATGAAATTTAGGTCTACGAAAATTTCCATTCAATGTTATCTTTTACGCAAATTAAGCTAAGCAAGAGTACAGTGTACATAGTGTGTATAACGCCTTTGGTAAGCTATTTGGGAGCTTCTTTAGTATGGGCCGAAATGTTATGGGAGGGCACATGCCAAGAGAAAAAGTCGAGGAATTTGGAAGTAAAGAATGCAATCGACCTGAATTTTCAATGGTATCATTTTTCGCGGCATCAAGAACGCGGCGACAGTTTGTTTTGCACGTGTTTTGAATACCCCCATGTCTGTATACGATAATACATTGATGCTAAAGTTGCTCCCCTAAAAAAAAAAAATTATTTTATACGGGTTACAACCGGATAATATCAGACTATAGGAATGTCAGACGTATTCCACCAGCCGCACCTAAAAGTATTTGAAGTGTTTAAGGCCTATACTCTCTATTTTTTATCTCCAGGAATGGTTATAATCATAACAGAATGTGCTGTGGTATACATGATCCCATTCTTTTCCAATCATCGACTTGTATTAGGATATTAAATCACTATAATAATGGTGTAACACAGTGAGTCAATCCAACTAAATGGCTAATGAATGATATACTTTCCAGGAGAAGAACGTCCGACGTGAAGAATCTACGTACGGAACCTTCACTCTTAAAACATCCGGGTCAGAACTGACCCGGAAAGGGTCCGTTGGGGTCACACCCCGTTCCGGGTCAGGTATGACAAGGAATGGGGTCAGATATGACCCCATTCAGAGTCATGAATTGGGTCAGAGTGACCCCATTCCGGGTATTCATGACCAAATTCCAAGTCATTTTTGACCCGGAACGGGGTGTGACCCCAACAGACCCGGTTCCGGGTAAGTTCTGACCCGGATTTTTTTTTTTTTTTTTTTTTTTTTTTAAGAGTGTTGGCCTTGGGAAGGTTATGGGTTTTTTGGCGACATATTCTTCGTCTTTTCCGATTTTGATTGAAAAACCTAAAGCATGTGTTTGATTGCATTAATGTGTTTGCGGTCCCTTTTGCGGCCCCGCCTGCTTTATGTGGCCTAAATCATTAGACTTCACCTAGTACCATAGTACTGTAGTAGAGTTGCGTTAAACTTACTCACGTACCTAGCTAGCACTGCATAAAAATAATTGTTCCGCGGACAATTGCTTTTCTGACATGTCTGACAGTTGCTCCGTTAATGTTTTCTCCGCCGGCATTTTTGCTCCGCCGACATCTCCCCCCCCCCCCCCCCCCCGAAGATGCAACAAATGCTCCGTCGATTCTGCCGAAGACCGTTCTCACAACAGCCGATCAAAATAACAGCGGAGCATGTCGAAGGAACATAAATGTCGCAAAGCATTTGTTATGTCGTTTATCATAGACATGCAGTAATTTTTGGAAAATTGTATCTGCGGAGCATTGTCACCATTACATTCTAGGCATTAACAATGCTTTCATTCCATCGACAATGAGCATTTGAAGGGTGAATTAAAGACATACAGTATGAAACATTGGCGCTCATTTACCTTTGCTGCCAAGACTAAGTCCAAAAACTGGATGGACGAAGGAACTCTCGTAAACCCTTTGTACTCCGCCGGTCCCATCTAAAGCTTTGCGGTCGATACCGGAATTCTGGGTCCAGTAAAGGTAGCTATATAGCACGACATGATATCAATGTAGAACACACATTATTGTAGATGCAAATCGTTTGATTTGATTTTAAGAAAAGACAACACAATTACTGAGAGCTCATTTCAATACTGAAATATCAGACTAATAGGAAATTTTAAATGCAAAAAAAAAAAAAAATAGTAATAATGATAATAATGATATGCATCCTTGCCCAGCATAATATACTTCCGTTTTTTGGGAGGTTATGTATAAAGGATAATTTAAATGAAGAGCGTGGTAGCGCGAGCATGATGAATGCTACAATTACAACAGTATATTCCCAAAGTGCTTTAGATAAGATGATTTCTCATAATCGGTCGTTATGGTCGTAAACCCGGCAGACTTTAATTGTTGAATCGTGAGACAACGAAAATCAGATTGCAGCACGCAAAGAAACAAAAAATCCAGTTCGTGTTTCTGATACCATTTGTAGTATATTACTCTTCAATGTGTATCGTTCTTTCTCTAAGAAAACTGGTAAACTAATGAGTGCAGTTTTCAAAATCACTTTAGGAGGCATTATAAGCAGTTTCCATTTAGCATTTTTTTTATTTATATGTAGGCCTTTACGGATGACTTGCATTTGTCACAGAATATAGGCTGCAAACTGGAAATAGAGACGGATTAGAACCCCCTTATATACAGTCGGAGATATTGATGTTCTTTCATAAATCACTATGGGTGTCTATACAAAAATCAAAAGGAAACATTTGGCCGAGCATAGGCCCTATTCCCCGAGTAAAGTTTTTGATAACTGTCACTAGTAGGTCTATAGTCTGCCTTGAAAGTCCTTATAAAGCTATGAAAAAGGAAACTATCATGCACTTTCTGTGTGTTACCCTGTCTTTTCTTCAACTTCAAGAAAGTTTGGATCACTGCTCGTAGTGGCAAATAGTTCGTCTTGATTCATGTTGTCAAGGAGAATGTAGCCGATTTTATCTTTAACGCTGTAGAAGAGTCTCCCCAGTGAAGTGGTCAATGCGATCGAATACACTGAAAATCAATTGGACATATAAGGAAGTCTTGGTCACAACCAAATTTTTAAAACAAAAATGCAAACAATAATGGCAGTTGATAATGATAGATGGTACAAATTAAGTACTGACAATAGTACTGTGGCCCGTTGCACAAAACTTACCATTGAATTTCAATGGTAACTACCGTCAAAATTAGGCGTCACAGCCAATCAGCATCAAGGATTATAAAATCTTTAATTTGAAGACTTACCGCTAGAAAGGAGCGGTAAGTCCAGCGGTAAGGGTTTTATGCAACAGGGCCCTGATAATGATAATAATGATAATGACAATGATAATAGTGATAGTAACGATACTCCTTTTGTAACATAATCACATCACATGTGGGTGTGTGTTTATGTGTGTGTGTTTGTGTGTGTGAGAGCGATAGATTTGATTGGATTGGATTCAATTTCATTTATTCTCTGTATGCCATTTTCTTTACAAGAACATCAATTCTCTGCAATTTTATTGAGATTGTACAAAATAACAGTAATATGACCTATTCTCAACAATTATCGTCATAATATCATACATCTGCAATGTAAGCACATGAGTTCTACTTTTGCTTTCACAGAGTGATTGCCAAGAATAATCACAAAACTTTACTCTTTGGCTGCCAAAAATGAATGACATGAATACAATGAAAAAGGGGTCCAACATGATGCTTATGGATTAAGGGCTACATAATTTAAGAGAGATAGAGAAATAGAGAGAGGGAGAGAGAGAAAAGCAATCATCTAAGAAGCATACAATTTTTCAGGGCGTAGAGGAGCATGATTTCCAGACACAACATGAATAAGGAACAGCAGAGTAAGAATGAATAAAAGTAAGATCAGAGAATACGTATACTATACTTTGATGTAAGGATTAGGATTAGGATGAGGGTTATGTTTGAGGGTAGAATTTCTGTTTGGCTTAGCGTGCATATATTTCATGGGAGCAATTGTCGCAGGAGCAAATGTCATGGAACCATGGCCGTATTGGTAAGCACCCTCTCTCCGTGTCACACCTTTCCGGGCAAGCCTTGCGTGCGACTTGTGATGAACAATATTTACTACCCGGAGGTCTCCGCAGATGACCCGCACATGGCAGTACCTAGCACGTATCTCATCCATAGTCGCCCGGAGGTGCGTGCGCAATTTTTTTTTGCCCGCAACCACGTTTAGGCCCTGTCACACCTTTCCGGGAAGCGTTTTTTTTAAGACGGCACAGATTGGGGCATGGCGCGTGTTAAACCTATGGGAAAAACGTTGGGTTAGGGTTTTTGGTTAGGGTTAGGGTTAGGGTTAGGGTTTGATGGTTAGGGTTAGGATTAGGATTAGGGTTAGGTTTAGGGATAGGGTCCCCAATAGATTTTTAGGGTCCCCAATCTGCGCCGTCTAAAAAAAAAACACGCTTCCGGGAAAGCTACGCGGGCTTGTCGCGTGTAGGGATTTCCAGCATACCGGATAATTTCTGAAGGCGGACAAGGATTTAGACGAGTCAGTGCATGTGTCTTACTTGCTGAACGCGTTCTATATAAATTTTACTTGCGGGTATACTGTGTAACCTAGTGTGCCAGGCGCGTGGGGGCTGACAACTCAGTGAAGGAATTCCTCTGAAGGAATGGAAGTCCCACAGAATGTCATTATCTTGGCTGCATACGGGGACTACGAAGTATCTGCGAGGGAGTTGCCTGCAAGATGCTGCCGCTAAGGGCCTCCTAATGGCGTTCTGCGTGGACCTCTCCGGTCATCCCCGCGACTCACCCGGAAAAAGTTTTGGTCATGCTCAAAACTTGGCTGCGGTTAAATCGGACTTGCTTGCGCACCTCGGGCAACTACAGGCGAGATACGCGCTAGGTACCGTCAGGTGCGGACCAACTGCGGAGAGCACCGGGTAGCTCCTTTAGTTTGGTCTTTAGTTTTACCCGTGCTCCTCATCCTGTTCTCCACACTAGGCTTTTGTTGGGACCTACAGTCAACAAGCTTTGCTTTTTAGTATGTTCCATCGTATTTCTCTTTGCATTCTTCTCTTCTTTTACTTTGATTGAAAATGACACATCGACCGCTGTGTACTATGTTTGTATTTCTATTTCTTTTTGTCTATATCCAAGCTGGACATCCTGTATTATTATAATGTTGTTTTATTCTATGCATTTTCCATCGAGAAATACGAAAATAAAATTGAAAATTGAAATTGAAATTTGTTTCCCCGCAAGTCAACCAGTAAAACTTTCCCAGATAAGGTATAACAAGGCCTTGAGCATGCTCAAAACTTGTTCAGAATGAGTCGTCGGGGTTCGCTCGCAGAAGTACACGCAGAACACCAGTAGGAGACCCTTACCGATAGCAGCTCGCAGGCAACTCCAAAGCAGGTACTTCTCAGTACACGTAAGTCGCTCGTAACAGAAAACGGATCGGTTTCAAAGCTCTCAGGCAGGTCACACGGAATACACGCAAGTAGAAGGTAAGTAGCACGCGCGTACCAGGTAAGAAACAAGTGCGAAACTCGCAAACATTCTTGTCCACCAGCGGAAAATTCTCCTCCGTGCTGGAAAATCCATCCTCCTAGCTTGCCCGGAAAAGTGAGAGTATCCTATAGGAGACTTATCCGATTTTTATCTTAGGACTTTAATTACCAGCATTTGCTACCAGCGTTTGGCAGCGAAAATCACTGTACTCAACAGAGTTCATTTCAAGGGGCTTGTTCTCAACATATTTCGCTCTGACGACAGAATCTAGCAATTCCAGTGCTGAATTGATTCGCTTCTTTGTAATCTTTCCATTGGTTTATGCATGATATAAGGAATGATAAGATTCAAAAAGGCTTTCTGCATTCACTGCTTCTAATTAAAGACCTCGACTTCTAATCTTTCTTAGCTCATGACTCTCAATGGTCACAGGGTGAGGGTTCTTTATAAAGGTTAGTATGTGTATTATTAACAGCACATGCCATAAAAATTAAGGCCCGAATTCACGAAGGTGGTACAAATGAAACCATGGTTTAAACCATGGACAAAAACCATGGAGCACCAAGTGTTGCATGGAATATTTCGTTAAGAAATCAGTCATTACGTCAATGAAATTATTATTTTGTAACGAAATGACAACATTTTGTAACTAAATGAACATTTCGTCCACGAAATGATAATTTCGTTAACGAAACGGTCATTTTGTCGACGAAATGACCCATTTCGTACCAAAATATTCCGTGCGACACTTGGCGCTCCATGGTTTTTGTCCATGGTTTAAACCATGGTTTCATTTGTACCATCTTCGTGAATTCGGGTTTTAAGACTAAACGCTTGGGATACGAGAGATAAGGGTAGACATGTATGAGAAGGGGGATTGACGAGGGTTTAAAAAAAAAGAAATTACGATAAAATGCCACCTACAATCGAATCCATGATATTCAAAGACCACTTCGGCACTGCTGTTGACGACAGGAGAACGCATAATCGAGCTAGAGCTGCCCACGTCTTTACAGTTTACAATCCAGTACAGGGTTTGGCCTTCAGCATCGAAAGTTAGATCCCAGAGCAAGTTTGTGTCGGATGAGTTCAAGTGAAAGAACTCTGTGAACTCCATTGTGCTGGTACTTGCACTCCAAATGACCCTTTTGTCGGTGACAAAAATTGTTCCATTTCCCGTCTTAGAATCTAATACATCGGGGAAAAGGACCGAATAATAGAAACTTCACCATAAAGTACATTTGATCTTCTACAAGGAAAGGAATGACATTGTTGTTACTGTAGTATCAGATGTGTTACTCTCGTACGGTAGTACTGCTTTAAAAACAGCATTTCTTTGTCTTCATATCACATTCATTATCATCCATTTCAAATATAACGTCCTTCTTTTTTACAACCACGTTGATAAATCTGCAGTTTTCATTTGGAGTAATTTTGTGGTGGTTTCTTTTTTCTTTTTTCCAACTTTTGATAAATCCAGGAATACCAAAATTTTTGCGCTTAGATACAATATTATTCACTAGAGAGGGAGATACTTAGTAATCAAATCACAATAAGTAAATAACTTTTGTTTCTTTAAACACGATTTACACACACACAGACACACAGTCACACACACACACACACACACACACACACAAATGATTTGACTTTCTTACTACTCATGGTTTAGATTTAGTGAAATAGCTTTTCTGGCAATCTTTTGAACAAAGACGGGATTATTTCTTGGCTACTTTGATGTTCAAGTGTATTCATGGTCTTGCCCCTAATCGACTTTGTCAAGACATTGAAATGGTGTTTGATCGACACGAACTGAACACTCGCTATGCAAATTTTTTAAAAGTGACGGTTCCAAAACCAAATCTGGAGTGTTTTAAAAGATCTTTTAGATATGCAGGTGCACAAGTCTGGAGCAATTTATCTGAAGATTTACAAAATGCTCAGTCGTTAACCAGTTTTAAAATGTTATATAAAAAAAGATATTTTTAATCTGTTGCCCAAACAAATTAGTGTTTTTAACTGACTATTCGGTGCATAGTCAGTTAACTGACTGTTACATTTAACTATCGCTTTTGGTCAGAATTATATATAATTTGACCATTGTTTTGACTGAATACATATTTTTTTGTGTAGTATTGTTTTGCTTCGTTGTTATTTTCTTTGTAAACATCTCAGCTACAGGAAATTATTCTTTTTGATCCTTGTTTTCAATTCATATACATATGATTATTTATTTATATCATTAATCATTGTTTGGTGATTATTTGAAAGGTTTCCCCTCTTTTTCAGTGAGTAACCTGTGCTTATTATTGTATGTTGTGAGTGTGTGCCTGCATTGTAATGGCTGTGCCGTAGTATGTTTTTCCATTTCAAGTTTTTGTATGTAATGTGACTGATGTGTATGTATGTGTGTGCTGGCTTTTATGTATCAATTTGTGTGTGTGTATGTGTGTGTTGTGTGTGTGCGTATGTGTGTTGTGTGTGTTTGTGTACATGTGTGCTCGTACGTGTGTTGTGTGTACGTATGTGTGGTAGTTTTTTTATCTCAACTGAAAAAGAGTTTCCCCTTTCAAGTGCAAAAAATATTTGATTTGTTTTTAATTGTAAATTAATAAAATGAAAATTTTTTATTATGTGTTTAATTCGCATTTTCCTTATTTTGATGAAACTGTAGCTGATTTGAAATTTTTTTCACTATGTATCCGTATATATTGTAAATGATTTTATATAATATTTGTATCTCAGGACCTTGATGAAAATCAATACATATGCTGATCATGTAATCCTGAATAAAGATGTTTTAATAAATAACTATAATGGTAGAAAACAATAACCACTCATAAAGTAATAAAATCTGGAGAATTTAAAAGGAATCGTACGATCGCGAGTAAAGGATTGACAGTATATTACATTATTGTAAGCCAAAATATGTTTTCGTGTGCCTGAAACAAAACAAAATAAAGAACAAACAAACAGTCATCAAGGATGCATTATTTCTACATTTCAAAAAAAAAAATTAGTTTGATATGTCATAATATGGTTTGATAGTATAGTCACTATTCCAGGGATATCGACACATTTGTTTTGGGGATATATTTTTAATGGACTCTGTCCTTAATCTCTAGACACCTATTCCCCAATATGCAGCCGGGAAAGACAAAAAAAAAAATGCTTTCACATCACACTGTGTATAATTGACACTATCTATTCCAACTATAAAAATTAGACGTGACAAGGGTGTTATTATGTACAGCCAGAGACGTAAACATGCATGAATTTTTTGTTTCTTTGTTTTCATTTGCTTTGCGTTTTATATCGTTCTTTTTATAAGCAGACAGAATTCAGAAGCACATTGCGAAGTCAGAAACATGAAATAAAAAATACGAGTCTATCAAACATGTCAAATGGGTAAGTTGTACCGCGTGGAAAAAAACAATAGAATACAGTGTATTACCATGAATGCGTTTAAGAATTCAACAGTTGTCCAACGGATCCTGATGCAAGCGTATCACGCGTAGTTTGAGTCCCTCAAACAAATGTCAGTAATCGAGTTTCTTTATAAATATATGTCTTCATTTCAATTTCATTCCGGTTCAACATTAATTTCAACATTTAACATAATGACACGAATTGGAGATATGTTTTAGAACAACGAGGGTAATTAGAAATAACCGACAGTTACATTGGAAACAAGCCAAACAAATTGTATGAAGTAAGTACCTCTTGTCAACTTGAAGAATATTGTTCTTACTGTCTTATAGACACAAGCACAGTTCGTTCCGAATTTACCCAGAAATGAGTTCATCAATGGGCACAATCAAAAATTTCGAAACCCATGCACAAGAGGTTAGATCGACCCTCTCTCTCTCTCTCTCTCTCTCTCTCTCTCTCTTTTTTTACTCTGCCTTGTCTCGAAAAAAAAACCCAAAGCTATTGAATGATCGAGCTCAACAAAAAGTAACAGGAAACACTCGAAAGAAAAAAGTGCGTAGGATGATCGATGGGAGCCCGTCTATGTCATAAACGCCTTTGAATTACATTTGTGTATCATTATAGCAACCACGACAAATGCAAATGGTCATCATGTAGTATAACTTAAAGGACAAGTTCACCTTCATAGACATGTGGGTTGAGTGAATGCAGCAATATTAGTAGAACACATCAGTGAGAGTTTGAGCAAAATCGGACAATCCGTTAAAAAGTTATGAATTTTTGAACTTTCTGGTCAGTCACGGCTGGATGAAAAGACTACTATAGCATGTGATGTCACATGAGTACAACGATATAAAGAAAGAATAAAGAAAATTCAACATATTTCCATTTTTCTCGAATAACAAAAGAACACTCGACTTCTCTCTTTCAGAAGGCAGGGGGAATAATATTACCCTTAATATACGTCAGTAGCAAGTCGAAGAAATGTGCACTTTATTCAGAAAGTAAAGTATTGTGAAATTCTCTTTTTGTTTTAATTATATAGTTGTACGCATGTGACATCATACACTGTAGTAGTCTTCTCTTCCAGCAGTGACTGCGCAGATACTTAAAATATTCGTAACTTTTGAACGGATTGTCCAATTTTCCTCAAACTTTCACTGATGTGTTCTACTAATATTGCTGCATTCTCTCAATCCTTATGTATATGAAGGTGGACTTGTCCTTTAAGTTGGTAACCTTGCAGTAGCTCTCAGACCTGAATGTCGCTTTGATGATTTTGAAATAGAACAGTGAAGTTTCCCCAATTGAACAGATGGGTCATGTATATGCTGCAATATTGATAGAATAAGTCCGTGAAGCTTGAGGAAAACTCTGTAATCAGTTTTATGAGAATTGGGTCAAAATACAGCTTGCTATGGCGGCCATTTTGAACTTTAAAATGGCGGATGAAGATGTGGTCAGAAAAAAATGGAACCAAAGCTTTTTTGGATTCAGCGCCTCCAAATTGACCAAGTTAGCCAATAAAAAAAAACAAAAAAACAAAACAAAACAAAACAAAACAAAAATGTAATGCAGGGTCACAAATATAACCTAAATCATATCATACGTCTATTATAAATCATATCATTTATTATATGTCTTTTAACATTTTGTTCTTATATCCAGTGTTGGTATAAGGTCTATCTTCTTTCTTATCTTTTTTTTTCGTACTTGTAGTAAACAATGTGAGATAGTGAAATGATATGATTTACTTGTAATCTGCGATTATTTATGAGATAGACAGGGCTCAATAATCATGAAATGAATAAGACGAGAATATAAAAAAGATGAACAGAGAGAAAGATCAGAGCGTTGATCATTCAAACCTGTTAAGACACTAGATGTCTGTTCGGTCGTCGATGTATCCGGGCACCCTATACCAGTGGTACCTGTCTCTTCAGTGGATGTCTGAACTGTGGACATGCTCTCAGTCGTCGACCCGGAGTGAGTACTTGACTGGGTCCCGTCGGGAGCTGTTTCAGACATAACCGTTCTCGCAGTTGGTACATGCGTTTCAGAAATTTGTGTTGGAGAAGAGGGGCTCGATCTTTCATCAGTGACCCCCGTTGACCTAACGCTCGTAGACTCTTGCAAGATGTTTGTTGGTGTACCTGGGTGGAAAACATATCAAGAAGTCGCCCATCACCAGGTATGGGTTTATCTATTGAAGATTAGGTGCCGTCATGTATGCTTGTGGCCAGGTTCTTGTAGCAATGTGTTTCAAAGCAAATCCGCATTGCACCATCATAGCATGAACTGCTGTTTCGTTTATCTATAGGGGTAAAAAGAATAAAAAGAAGACACAAACCACAACGACAATGACTTCTTCCCACTTTTTGCCACGTGGAACACATGAAGAAGACAAAATACAACAATTTACTGTATTTTTCATCTACATAAATTTTCTTTTAATTTGTTTCTACAGAAAACATGATTTTGTTGTAAAAAGTTATTTTACTAAAATCGCTGTGTAATTGTTCTTTGTCGTTTGCACATTGTACTCTTGAAAATAATTCGTGGAATTCTCGCCAATGCGCAGAAAACTTCTGCGCACGCTGAAGAGCCCTGTCACAGATGCACTGTGGGATTCTGATCCTTGGTGCCATCATTCGCTTCCGGTTGTCTCGCGCGAGTCGCAGCTCCCATACGATTCAATGGAGTAATTTGTCTGCTTTTCCGTTGTTACCCCTTTTTGCTTTGCTATAATTCAGCTAAAAAGAGCTGAAAGTTTCTAAATTTTACTGATTTGCGGTCATGGTTCACTACTGCAAGGCTTCAACAAAAAATACCCCTTGATAAAGACAAAGCGTGATCAGAGTGCATGTGCAGCCAAAACCGGGGCAAATTTGTCTCCTGAGATATCCCATAATGCATCTAAAACGCTGCTCTGCCCACGGCACCTAAGTTTTGGCGATTCCGAGAATACGCGGAATTCAACAACAGGTTAGTGGAGCGAGCCGTCCAAAGTTTGCACGGCTCGCTCCGTGACTTTCCGCAGTCCCGCTTTTTGCTCTGCAAACAGGAAAAGACTGTGGAAAGTCATGGAAGGAAGTCTGCAGACTCGATTATCTCTCTTTGAACTAATAAAACGCATGTTACTAATGGTGTAGCGCCAGCTGAGTATCCGCACTCTTCTCGACGCTATTCGTCCCGACATCATTTAAAAGTTGAATGACAATATCGTCAGCCATCAAGCAACGAAACGCGAATCACCTAGTCGCAGCTTTTCGCCGGACGATCTGATTCTCTCGAAGAACTTCGGCACGAACGACGCATGGAAGCATGGTCGCATACTTGCAAAACCAGTCCCGATTTCGTGCCAAGTCGAGGTCGGCGTCGGAAGCGTTTGCGTTCAATGTAGGAATCACATACACCAGCTTTAAAATCGCGTTGGGCCTCCACCATCTACCGATCGGCTCAACAATCGCGACGATGACCACAACGACTATGAACTCGGAAACAGAAGTGGCAAGGGTGACACCAAAAAACGAAAGCAAATGAGATATATCACATCAATAGGGTACAAAGAGGCAGTACCCTACTCGCAACAGAAAATCTCCCGATATTATGGATTTTCATAAATCCCCTCAATTGATGCAACAACAAAAGAAAGTGAAATATCAAAATAAGTTCATTGTAAAAAAATGACTAAGGGATTTATAATTGTATGATTTTAACTATTGAAAAAAATCGTAGAAAAATCCATAGTTTAGTTTCGTTTATAATTCATCGAGTCATCATCATAATGGACTCACTTTTAGGCAATAATGGATATTGGAGTCTCTTAAGACTCACAGTTTAATAATGAATTATGATGGAAGTAATCAGCCGTGACAGTCCCCCACTCGGACTCCGGTCCCCATTTCTAAGCAGTTTCGCTTTTCTGTGTAGATGCAGCCGTAGCGACAAACTTGCTGATTGGCTGGCTGCATGAAGGCAGCTCAATCGTGCCCAACATCGGGACCGGACGCTATTTTGGCTGAGAACCGTTCTCGTTTCCCCCCAGGACGGGAGGTCTTTCGAATTTGAGCATGCGCTGAAACAAATTTGGCACGCGGCACACTCAACTAGCGGCCACGTCGTGCCTGCGAAAGTTCCCTATTGTTTGATTCATCTACGCCGAAGTCCATGGTTTTTATCAATAGAAAAAATAAGCTTCGAGTTTACGACCGTCTGTGCTTTGTAACTTGCACTTGAGAAATGAACGGCTTCAGCGATATACGTCATCATTAGCCAATCAGCTTCTATCAGTTCTTAGGGGGCGGAGATTATAAACTCGCCGCCCTCACTCAAGCTGTGCGACAAAAATAGACCACCCTCCTCCAAATAAAAAGAAGAAGAAGAAGAAGAAAAGAAATGCCTAAAAATAATCGAATATTTCACACTTCGTTTAAACGTGACTTCTTGAAATTTATGCTAGTATTAGACAGAACCCTATTGTTTCCAATCAGCTTTTCATCGGTTCCTCTAATAAAATCTCATTTTTCTTGATTGTGCATGGTACCAGCGACTTGTGGCTCCTTTTGACGTGACGGGTCAATGGACCACCAGTCTCAAGATGGGAGGAAAGAGTTTCATTTATTCTTACCAAATTCACAGACGTCCCCGGTTAACTCCTCAGGACAGTGGCACTTGAAAAGCTAGTCTTGGTTTCCTCGCATATGCCATTCTGGCATGGCCCTTTCATGCAATCTGTGGGATTAAGTTGATTACCTTTTCAACCATGAATGATACACCCACAAAGATATCCACTAACACAATCTATATTACTGGATGAAACCGTGCATTTTAAGAAAAGTACCGCGGTTGTGTGGGTCATCTGGATTTTTCTTTATGACGCAATTTAAGGATAGAAAATCTGATAATATCAGAAACCTTTAAACTCACAAGAATCAATATGAACAATAGCTGTTCTCTATGTTTGCAATTCAAATCGATATTTGCGTTATTTAGAGAGATGAAAAAAAAAAAAGGAAAATTAGCACCATGGAGTTGGGTCAGTAAAATCTATGTGATTGATCACTCAATTTTGAATTTCGGTGTTTCTTTGTAAGTCTTGATCTTTTACATGATAAAATGCAAAATGATGTTCAAATTAGTCTCCATGTGTGGAATAGCATATTTTGTGCAATCAAATTTGCAGTTCTGAGTATTACAGTTAAAATGCGTTGAAAACCGTCCACCTGTTGAAGGGGCCACCATAACCACGAAAGAATGGTCGCAGGGCGTAACGTCGACGATATCAACCCAGAAAATGTGTGTTGGTTGGTAGAGCCACACCCACTTCTAATACTCGAGATACATCAGCAGCCAGGAACTGCCATTATTATTTATCTCATTTGCAATTTAATTTAAATGTGACCGTACATCACAAAACAAACAAAAAGTCGCACAAGCTAATTTTGTGTGAGGACTGAAAATAGGTGAAATGGATCAACCTAGCAAATCTTGGGTTTTTCATATTTTCGGCAAGAGCAAGTCTTCTACATTATGGTAAAGTTTGGGATCACAAAACGAACAGGAAATTGTGTTTTAGCAGTTTTTCTCGAATACTTTTTTTATGCCTCCGCCACGAAGTGGTGCCGGAGGCATAGTTTTCGGGTTGTCCGTCCGTCCGTACGTCCGTACGTCTGTACGTCCGTACGTCCGTACGTCCGTCCGTCCGCTTTCGTTTACGCGATAACTTGAGTAATGTTTACTGGAATTTTACCAAACTTGGTCCAAGTATGAAGTATGATGGGGCAATTATTTGATGAGGTTTTGGGTGAAATCGGCTAAAGGTCAAAGGTCTAGGTCAAATCATGAAATTGTATCCGTTTATGCAATAGCTCAAGACTGGATAGAGCAAATTTCACCAAACTTTGTTGGAGGATGATGTATGATGGGACAATTACCTGATTAGTGTTTCAGTGAAATCGGACAGAGGTCAAAGGTCAAAGATCAAGGTCAAATCCTGAAATTTATCTGTTTACGTGATAGCTCAAAACTGGATGAAGCAGCTTTCACCAAACTTGGTCCAAGGATGATGTATGATGGGAAAATTAGTTGAGCAGATTTTAGTGACATTGGCAAGAGGTCAAAGGTCAAAAGGTCAAGGTCAAATGCTACAAATGTTGCAATTTCCCCCATATCTATGCAATGCCCAAAGGTATTTTCTTGAAACTTGGTGTGGACATGTACTACTGCGTAAAGATTCTCCAGAGATAGTTTCATGTCATAAGGTCAAAGGTCAAAAGGTCAAAGGTTAGGTGAAAATGTTGCAATATCACTTTTCTCGCAAATGGTTCAATGTATCTTCGTGGAACTTGGTACATACGCATGTACTGACTGGCAGGGATTATCTAGGGAATTTAGGGGTCATGGGTCGAGAGTCAGGGGGTCAAAGGTCAAGGTCATCTCCTCAAAATTTTACTACTTCCCTCATATACTAGTATATGCAATGCTTGCATTATTAGTTTCAATTAATACATGCATTACCTAATGGAGATTCTCTGGGAAATTTCCAGCCAGAAGGTCAAAGGTCATTACACTCTTTCTTCATACCTTGGAAATTACTCAATGCATAAATTTATAAAGAGGTTTGTCAGAATTCAAGTAGAAATTCTCAATTCCCTAAATATGTGTACCTGCAATCTTAGAAAATTAAAGCAAACCCAGTTCAAAACATTTCTGACAAACCTGTCATTTCAATATTTTGCCAGTTATGCGAAACTGTCATGGATCATACATTGTGAAGACATTGTACTATACACCTATTGGGAGAATCATGCATTATGGCGGAGGCATCAGTCGCCATAGCGACATTTCTAGTTTTTAAATATTGTGAGTGGGTGTGCCTTAGAGTCCCCTTTTCATTTCATAAAAAACCTGTACAAACTCTTCACTTTCAACTCTAATAAGTTTAGAAAGGATGATGGTACTGCTTTGAAAGTTGGCATTAATCATGGACAGAATGTGTTAATAAAGCATGTTTATTTTCAGCTTAATCTTGTAATCCCTTCATTGTTGTTGCTACGGTGGTCTACATCCTGTAGACGGCTTGGTATGAAGAGATCGATAGCTTGAAAAGACCCTGTACTTCAGCATTCAGAGCCTCTTTTCTGAGGTCACACTTTTCCACAGTGTGTTCTTTCTAATATTTAGATAGGTTAGGAGAGTCCATTTGTAATGAGTTATACATCATTTTAAAGCTTAGAGTCTGTTCTTTCATAATCTGTCATTACCTAAAAATCCATGTCTGACGACTTTCTGCTGGTTTTGTGATGCAGGGTCACAAATAGTTATTTGAATACGCATAAGTACACAAAAATGATACGGAATTGTAATGTCTTGCATGACAGATTTAACATCAAACTTGCCGGTAAAATCTTCTCAAATGAACTCCTCGTTACAAAGCACATATTTATAGAGTAAAAATGCAAAATTAAAGAAAGATATCTATATTACATGCGTGTATTATTGTGACCGTGCATCACAAAACCAACAAAAAGTCGCACGACCCGATTTTATGCGAGGACTCAAAATAGGTGATATTGGTCAACCTGGTTAATCTTGACATTTCGTATTTTCTTAAAGAGCGATTCTTCGTCTACATTTTTCTACAATTTAGAATCATAAAACGAATGGGCAATTGTTTTTTAGCAGTTTTCTATGACACTCTTGTGTAGAATGATGCATTAGGTTTGTCTCAGAGGCTCCTTTTTTTTAATTTCTGATAAATCCTTTACACGCTCTTCAGTTTAAGCTCTAATTACTTTTGAATTCTACTTTGAAAGTTGGTATCAATCATGGACAGGATGTGTTAATAGAGCATTTCCATTTCAGCTCTATCTTATAATTCCTTCATTGTTGTTACTTAAAGAGTTTGGTATCCTGTTTTTTTTTCTCTCTCCCATTCATTGCATAGAACACAGTTGGTATAAGGTTAAGCGCTTGAATAGGATCTTCACTTCGGAGACACTTTTTGCAGTACATACTTTTTCAGAGTGTGTGCTCTCTTTCCAGTATCTTAATTGAGTTACACATCATTTGAGAGCTTAAAGTCTGCTCAGAAAATACTCCTAACCAAAATTGATATCTGACGACTTTTTGTTTGATAGTTTTGTGATGCAGGGTCACAGACGAGTATATAAGATTATGGCAAAAACTACACGTGCAAATCAATTGTAATTTCATCTTCAAATATGACTACCCAAATCATAGCAAAATACTATTTGAAAAATATCATATAGATTCCAATCATGTCTCTTTTCTACAAATAGCTGTGCATGTACACTTTTCTTTTATAAAACCAAAATACGAATAACTTCATCTACTCTTTTGAATTTTACATAGGCCACACTTTAGTAAAAGAGAATAGGATTTTGCTTCGCAATGATGAATTAGTAAGTGCAGTGGGGTACAAAATGCAAATTCCTGTGAAGTTTATTCAAAATTTTGAATCGTCAAGCATATCAAATAAGATCAATCAAAATTTTCCGATGAATGAAAAACCTTAACGTAATGGATTATGAAAAGCGAGAGTTGTACATTATAGGGAAGGTACATATCAAAAATCAGTAACATCAGATTGTTGTTATATCAAGTGACTTTTAGTGTTAAAAATAGTAGATGAAGCAATAATGATCATGATAATTCAATCAATATTCAATTACAAACCCAAAAGTTGAATTAAAATACAGAATATGATTCATGTTTCGATTATGTCATCTCAACACTGTTAATTTTGTGTATGATTTTATTCTTTAGGATATATAATCACGATTGATTTGATAAAGAGAGTTTTGAGGATTTATCTAAAATTGTCTCCGCTCTAAGCATTTTGAATATGAAAAACAGTAAGGCATGAATACATTTCGAAATTCGAATTATCACAGCATGATATTCCAATTCATTGTTATGATGAAAAATGCACCCCGACAAAGAAAAAAAAAAAGACAACGCGCAGTTTGAGGAAATATACAAAATGTGATTTTGCAATAACGTTGACGCAATTTATGTTAAGTCTAATTTGTTTTTGTTTTTTGTTCTACCGTTCAACCCTAAAAGGACACATGATTGCAATACCAATAGGGCATCATCACATCAGAATTAAAAGAACGGAAGCAGAATGTGAACTTTTATTCACAATCATCAAAGAGCACAAACGCGTCTATTATAGTCTGTGGCATATTGAGGTTACTATTTGTCTGTTGTTGTTCCTGTTTTTGTTGTTTCATGTACTCAGTAAATACAAATTATTTAATTTGAAGAAAATATAGAACAACTACAACACCTCAAGGTCAGATGGACGTACAAAAATTACAGCGGAGAATGGGTAGCAATTTTCATGGGATTAAGAGGAGACTATGATATACGCAACATTTTCAATTAAAAACACTCTTACTAGATAAACTGAAAGTTCTGGTGACTACGGGAAGGCACTGAGAAAACTTTACCTGGAATGCGACATGTCCAGTATTCAGGCTCGGTGCGCATCTCGGGACTTCCATAGCAGCTCTTGGAGGAGACAGTATCTGGTAGATGAATTAGCTTTGGGATGAGTTGGATTTCGGCGCCGTCGAATAATATGGTCTTGCAATGTGTGAACTTTGAGAAGTTGTACTTCACATCGTACTTGTTCCAGTACTCACCATCCACTGAAAATGCAGCAACAAGCTTGTTCCATTGACATCGTATTAATTGAATTATATATATATATATATATATATATATATATATATATATATATATCGATTTTACGCACACATTCCCATCAAGGCTCTTAGTATGTTTGTTTCTTATTGCACGCAAGTGTGGCACAATTCTCCTATATATGTGACTCTTCATCACAAAACCACCAAGAGTCTCCAGAGATGGATTTTTAAGTCGAGAGCAGAAGCTAAAAGAGCACACTCTGAGTTTTAAAATGATGACTGTATCACTACAAAAGCAAACGGGCTTTCATAACTCATGCAGAATAATGGGCTAGAATTTACACACTGTAGAAAAGTGTTTACTGAGTAAAGAGCCTCTGAAATATAGGGTCTTTCTAGCCCTTAAACTATACCATTAGGTTGTGCTCTGTGGGCTGCATGGGACAAAAGACAGGAAGTAAAACTCCATAGAAACAACAATGAAGGGATTATTATATTAAGCTGAAATTGAGCATATATTCTCTGAAGGCATTCTGATTCATGACTAATACCAACTTTCGTATAAACTTTCTTATAAAAGTTAAGTATAGCCTTTTTCTTTCAAAAGTTTTTAAAGTTGATGTGAAGAGTGTGTGAAGGATTTTCAAGAAATGAAAAAGAGCCTCTAAAACAGTAAGGGTATTAAGGTACCATCCAGTGACCGGTCATATACTGGTGACGAAAAAAAGAATCGAACATTGTTTGGAAATCCAGTTATAAAATGAGAATATTAGTATTTAATAGTCACATTTCCTAAATAATCATTTTTTTTTAATTTCATTGTAAAGATGCATTAATACGCATGATAACCATAATTACCCAATACGGCGTTGAAAAACAGCACAACAAATATTCGGATGGTCCCCTGGATGAAAGAAATCAAAGAAAATAGACAATATCTGTAAAAAATAGTGACTGAAGACAATCAAAATGTGTTGCAACATATAAAAAAATAGAGAAATAACATAATCAGTAATACAAAACAACCCCCCCCCCACAAATTGTGTTTGTCTGCCTACCGTGTTTTCCTTTACAGGGCGTCATTGTCCCCAGACATTTCTAAAATGACAATGCATGTTTTCTTCATACAAATTTGGGAGAACCCACTTCGATTTACTTTAAAAGGTAACCATGGTAACGAATTGTGAAAGATATGTTTTTTGTTTTATTTTAACTACGATGCAATTTTCTAAGATGCAATGTGGAAATCTTGAGCTCGATGTTGCTACTTTTTACCTATTCAAGCAGGATAAAACATAATTTTTTCAACTTTCAACTTTGATAATATCGACCTCAAGGACGATTAAACGAAAGCGATAACTTACCATTGTAGTTTTCGTGGCAAAATTAATATAAAGCAATGTGCACACCTTCCTCTATTTCTGATAAAGTCAAAATAAAAAGAAACAGCACTTTAAATTGTTTGATCCCTCGATCATCGGTGCTTTCCCAAAATATTTTGACGAACTGTCGGTTCCAGTTGATATCTGATACCGGGAATGAATAAGTCCCAAAAAGCGTAGCTTTTTGCAAAGGCAGCTCGCAATAACTTGTGCACGTGTAGAGACATACCGAGTGTTTATATGGCGACCTGTTATTAGCGGAGCTGAGCTCGCATCGATCGCGCCGAGCTGCCCTTGCAAAAGGCTCCGAAAGGCAAGATAATCACTTAGTTCTCGGTGTTGCTCCATCAGCTGTAACCAGAAACATGACTTAAACAAATTTATGGGAACAACAGCTGATAAAAGCAATCAGCTGTGTTGATATCAAGGTGCCAGTGATGCATATGGGTGAGAATTTTTAACGATGTACAATTGCCAATTTTCGCACCTTATGACATTCTTTCCCTTAGAACACGCCAGGATGATCTAAGAAACCAGATTTTTTCATGTCATCTCAAAGATTGGTAAATTTCCTTTCGGGAAATATATGGTTTGGTTGACTTTTGTCTGACATTTTTCATTTGACAAGGATTTAAAGCTTAAAAATACGGTAAAAAGCTATTTTCACAATAATTTTTGTTTTTCAAACTAATGATGTGCATTTTTAAGCGTACGTGGCATCTAATATCTGACCATGTTCTGGATCTGACATATCATGGGTATGAACCACAAAATTATAAGAACTTTATGAGCACGTATAAAATCACAGAGAACAATTGAAACATCAAAGTCCTAAACAGACGAACGTCCGTGGTGCTTTTATTTCTATCGCTGCTGCAAATTCTACTTTGTTGTCCCAACTGTAATGTATACGAAAATTTGGTGTTCCACCTAATGAACATATCCTGCAAAAATTGTACGTCTGCTGGCTGTACATGGGACGTAATATTCTTTTATGCAAAATTATACTCAGTTTTCGTCACGGACGTGCTTCCGCTATTTTCTAATAAAGATCGTATCCCATTAAACGCTATTGGTGATATTGTTCTGAGTCGTAATCAACTAAGATCTAGCCACACGATAATATGTTTGTTTTGAGTTTCTGTCCATCCTTTGTCAAATAGGAACCGAAATTATATTTTTAGACGAACCTCCGAGAAAAAAAGAACGTCCGTGATGATTAAAACGTTTTAGAGTGGGACACCATATGGCTTTGATGACGAAGGTGCATTTTACCTTCGGCTCTCTAGCCGAGGAGCTGTATGTTATTTTTGGAGCGGACTGAGGCTTGTCCGCAGTTTTTGGACCATGCAATTCACCGAAAACCAAGCAAATGATTAATATTTTCTCTGAAAATTCACCTCCTGATCCCCCTCTGAGCAATACATATGTTGTAAGGATGTCAAATTTCTTATAATTTGCATTGACAATACCTTTTCAAATTTTTGAAAGAGTTAGGAAGGCTAGGTACTCTCTGCCGATTAGTTATCCGTCCGGGAACATGACCCTATCAGTTGAACGAACGTCCGTGACAATTCCAGCGAACGTCCGTGACGTATGCAATCCCTTCGATAGGGATAACTTGTCCCGAAAGTGTCCCGTATTATTTAAAACTTTTAGCTCCAATAGCCACAAATAACGTTTTACAAAGTAAACAATGAGTTTAGCGCAGTAGTTTCAGAATTTTTAAGGCGTTATGTGATCATGATGAAGGAACAGTTAAAAATTTCAAATTCATGAAATCCTTCCGTCGAGATGTTTTCATTGCAACTGATTGACAAATTGCCCTACATCGACGTAAATAAGCACTGAGTTGATCAGTGCTTTAGTAGCAGCCATGATAAAAATCATGGGCGTACATACTCGAGCAGGATTCGAACCTACGACCTCCTGATCACCGGACAGGCGTCATCTCCACTAGACCACCGAGCTTTCGCCCGACAGCAAGCGTTGGTTCTAATCCTTACGTCGATGTAGGGCAATTTGTCAATCAGTTGCAATGAAAACATCTCGACGGAAGGATTTCATGAATTTGAATAACAAAGCAGTACCCGCTGCATGCTATAAGGATTAGAACCAACGCTTGCTGTCGGGCGAAAGCTCGGTGGTCTAGTGGAGATGACGCCTGTCCGGTGATCAGGAGGTCGTAGGTTCGAATCCTGCTCGAGTATGTACGCCCATGATTTTTATCATGGCTACTACTAAAGCACTGATCAACTCAGTGCTTATTTACGTCGATGTAGGGCAATTTGTCAATCAGTTGCAATGAAAACATCTCGACGGAAGGATTTCATGAATTTGAATAACAAAGCAGTACCCGCTGCATGCTATAAGGATTAGAACCAACGCTTGCTGTCGGGCGAAAGCTCGGTGGTCTAGTGGAGATGACGCCTGTCCGGTGATCAGGAAGTCGTAGGTTCGAATCCTGCTCGAGTATGTACGCCCATGATTTTTATCATGGCTACTACTAAAGCACTGATCAACTCAGTGCTTATTTACGTCGATGTAGGGCAATTTGTCAATCAGTTGCAATGAAAACATCTCGACGGAAGGATTTCATGAATTTGAATAACAAAGCAGTACCCGCTGCATGCTATAAGGATTAGAACCAACGCTTGCTGTCGGGCGAAAGCTCGGTGGTCTAGTGGAGATGACGCCTGTCCGGTGATCAGGAGGTCGTAGGTTCGAATCCTGCTCGAGTATGTACGCCCATGATTTTTATCATGGCTACTACTAAAACACTGATCAACTCAGTGCTTATTTACGTCGATGTAGGGCAATTTGTCAATCAGTTGCAAAGTTGAAAATTTACTCACAATTTTGCGCTTGTTTTCCCTCTAATTATACAAAAACAGCTAAACACTGAAAACGAAGTTATAGGAAAATGGAATTTTGCGTAATCTGTAATTTCTGTGCATCTAAATTTCTTTCTGATGAGGATCTGGAGACAATTTGTACTGTTACAGGTTCTGAAAGTTTCGCTCACGGACGTTCTGTCCGAGAAAGGAAATTGCTGATAATTACAAATATATCACTGCACATAAAGTTAATGTTAGTTGAAAATATTACCAAATCACCGAGCCGCTCATACCGAAAGTGAATAATGTTCAGCACTCAATTTACTTGTAATAACAAAAGGAAAACGTTTTGGTCACGGATGTTCGTTGGTAGAATAAGTCAATGGATTACATAGTAGGAGAAAGAGGATCAGTGCCACTTTTTAGTGACAGGTGCGCCAAGTGTTTATCTTTTGAGTATGGTAGCTGCCGTCTCAAACAGAACACATCCAGTTTTGGCCTCCATAACGGACGTTCGCTGTAATTGTCATGATATTAAATGCCTTAATTCATTCTTATTTTTCTCTTCATGACGATTTTTCTCTCATTCCCTCAATAGCCTGGACATGCTGCGACCAAACAGAAAACAGAAACAAAACAAAACAAACCAAAACAAATCCGAAAAGTGCTACGTAATCATATGCAGGATAATGACGGAAGAAGTCTGTAATGGGCATGTGTTGAATAAAAAATGGAAAAGTTTCAAAAGGACGTGGAAGCAGTTGAATAAAAATGACTGAGAAACAGAGAAGAGATCGAGCTCCAACACACAGAGAAAAGAATTGCCAGTGCACTCCCGTTGTACCACATTCCTCTGGAGAAGTTTTTGTTTGTTTGTTTATGTTTTTTTATTCATCGAAATGCCGTCACAAGCGAACAAAAATAACGCAGTATGCAATTATTGTCTGATGAAAACAAATAAATCCTCCGCTTATCATCACATGGTGTTGTTTTATACTCATCAGTGAAAAGCAATGTTCATTTGTAATTCTTTCCAAGATTTTTTTTTTCATTTTACATTTAAGAGACAGAGAGATCGTCAATCTGTTTGTGCTTTTGTGCTTACTTTGAAAACACATGTTAAAAAAGTAATGATTAAGAATAGGTTTAAGGTTGCACTTTGATACGTTCGCTCTTCCTAAGATTTGTTACTCCGATGTCCAAATGTTTGTTATTCCGAAAATGAAAAAAAAAGTTTGTAGTTAATTAAGGAGGTTTGTTATTAAAAATTTTCTTATTCCGAAAGTTTGTTAGTCCTAAAAATAAATGTTAAGGATCATTATTTTAGGTCCGTTCTTCTAAAAGTGGAAAGGGCCTGATATTCGTTTAGGTGAAAACGGTTATTACGAGGTTTTGAAATTTGGAGGATTTTAGTTGTTAACTTGTTTCTCCACATTTGGATAAGCGAACATGATTTTTCATGTTCCAATTAATAAACCTTTCGATTAACCTTCGGAGATTCCTATCATTTACCGAATAAACAAGCTTCATAATTATACGAACTCTATCAATTTTCGTATTGACAAACTGTATGAATAACGAGCCTCCGAAATGACGCGCTACAAAATGTTTGTTATAACAAACCATATTGTATAATATCGAAGTCACAAACATCCATCCAAGTAATATGGACTTATTGTGTCTTGTTATGACGAAACTTCGCAGTATCGAACCTATTATCATTTCTGACTAATATAATAATACAAATTCTCCTCGGTAACTGTGTGTAACACAAGGAGCAATCATAGAGGGATTTCTTCCCAACTATTCGTTTGCCCTCCCCAGCTAAACTTCGTATTTCTATAACGGAGCACATTTCTGTTGTCTTTCTATGTTAATTCTTTGTCATAATTTTAGCTGTGACCATGTTCGTTATAAGCAAATTTTGCATTGTAGACTTTAGATAACAAATTTAGGACGTGAATCTTTACTTCGTGATAACGAAATTTTGATAAATATATTCGTTCTCAAGGATGGACTACGTCACTGAGATTACACGTACGTTTGTACGTTCATTTACGAGAGATGGAAAAATTGTTTTCTTTGATTCCTCAGTATGAGAAGATAAATAAGCTTATATAATTGAGAATTGGTAATATCTGTTCAGGATTTTGCACAGGAGTTTGTTCTCGACATGAAATCGCGGTTTGTTGTGAGTAGAATGCGTTTCCAACTCAAGAGAGCTGCATCTTGTTTGCTCCGAACGTCCGTGAGCTACATGCGAACCTCCGTGATGAAAACTAGAGAATATGCTATGTTCGTTGGGTTATAGAGACTGCGTAGATCAGATACATCTTAAAAAGGTATGTTATTATTTGGGAGTGGGGATTGAAGTATGGGATAGTGAAATAAGAGGTCAAAATATTGAGTTTCTGTAAAATGCGCGTAAAGTGGAGAAAGTGTTTAGCGGAAGAGCAATATTTCAACAGAAACGACGAATTTAGTTAAATCATCAGTTGTCTACCATTACGTACAGGTTAAGAGTACAAGCTTGATATTCTGCAAGCACGTACACATGTCCCTTAAGATATTTTGTTAGGATTTTGAACTGAATCAGATCTTTGCAAACTATGTTAAATGGTATTCAAGTGTATGTGCTGTACTATTCCTCACGGACGTTCGCTGCTCTGGACATGGTAAACTTCAGCGGTGAATAAAAACTTGTTCCTCTGGGAAAATCCTAGTATAATTGGGTTTATATTAAAGCTTGAGTTATACTCTTTCAGGTAAGATGAATAATTTGGAGAATTTCCTACTTTTTAAATTTTGCCTTGTTTTGGCTCAATTGTACATCGTTCAAAATTCTGACCCATATGCATGTGCCTGTTTAAATCTCTGTTAACATGGGGATTAAAGTTGGTTGGTTTGGTTTATTTCTGCATTTTCTTTCCCCAAATACAATAACAAATGAAAACAAAGTGATACAGAGTATGCAAAAAAAAAGGAGAGTTTAACATGCAAATCAATACAAGAAATGCCAATTTCATAACAACACCAGTCTGTAATGACATATGAATCAAAACAGCATATCAAGACATATTGTATTTATGAACAAAGGAGAAATCATTACAGGGGACCGTCGTCATAAGCAGAGCTTGACGTGGATGAGTGCCTATCTATATAATATGTAATACGAATATAATACAACACCAATTATAGAAATGATAGATCTACTCATAAAGCCCAATCTTATTATACGAAACACATTTTGCTAAAGAAAAAAAAAACGGACAAAAAACAGTGCCATGGTAAAAAACCCCTGCGTGCCACATTATTCTGAGACACCAACGTAATCATGTTATGGGAGAACATTCTGTTTTTCAAATATATGTTACGTTTATAGCTTTCTGTTAAGCTGGACATGTAGTGAGCAACGTCGTAGAGAAAATACCAACCTTTGCTTTGATGTTAAATTGTATGACAAATCTATGATCGTTTTTCTTTCAAATGACTGATGGATATATAATTGTAAAGACATGCTTTTTGCACACAAAACAGTAACGGAAACTTAGAATTTAAACGCAAATCCAGTAAGGAACACCGCTTGATGGTCAATCACCACATAAAATGCAAGCTATGTTCGCGAGGAACGGAATCGCGAGAAATGCTTTCATTGTACTGTGGCATTTGGTGATTTATCGATCGGTTTGGGCGGGTTCGTGCGTTTGAGCAAAATATGCGGTTTATAGTGACCTCGTCTACAGCCACTATGTCTATTTTCCAATTGGTCTACTGGCATATCGTCTATTACCGATTCGTCTAATACCCATTTGGTCTACAACTCGTTTTGTCCAGTACCCATATTGTCTAATAGTCACTTTGCGCACTACCCGTACTGTCTAATACCCAACTCGTCTAAGGACCATTTCGTCTACAAAACAATTGATCTAATAGCCAAATCGTCTACACTCACAATGTCTATTTGCCATGTCGTCTAATATCTATTTTGTCTACCACTAGTTAGTCTACTCCCACCTCGTCTACAAGTCATTTAGTCTACATTCACTTTGTCTAGTTATCATATCGTCCAACCCTTAGTTTGTCCATACCCAATATGGTCTATACCCATCTGGTCTACTCCCAACTCGTCTACTCCCAGTTGGTCTACTCCCAACTGGTCTACTACCAACTGGTCTACTCCCAACTGGTCTACTCCCAATTGGTCTACTCCCAATTGGTCTACTCCCAACTGGTCTACTCCCAATTGGTCTACTTCCAATTGGTCTACTCCCAATTGGTCTACTCCCAATTGGTCTACTCCCAACTTGTCTACTCCCAATTGGTCTATACTCGTCTATACCCAATTGGTGTACTCCCAACTGATATAGTTTTACTCTCAACAATTTACCCAAACTGATCATTTCCATCTGGTCATGCTGATAATGAATATACCACTTTGTCTAGTGTCCAGTCCGTCTCACTGTCATGAACTATTCATATTAAACCCTGCCCTTGATTAGCACAAAAATCAATATTAGACTATTCTAGTTTTTATTATTCCGCACATGCTGAATATAAAGACATACTAATCAATGGTGAGACATGACTATCCAGTCTACATTCTGGCCGTAAAATAACTAAATAATGATAAACTAGCTCAGTTACAATCCTCCATCACAAACGAATTGTCAGCAACCCCGCCTTCGAGATACATTGAGCCATTTTCCATAATCACATTATTTTGGGTCAATTTGAAAATAGGTAGCCTAGGTAAAACAAACCGTTATGTTAGTACTATTCTCGATGTTACATTAGGGCGCAATTCCACAAAATGTTACCAACAGGATAAACATAATGTAGAGCCATTATCACACCCTTGTGTTTGAAGAAAATGATTTTGAAACATGACGATGACCTCAATATGCATCTCTCACGACTAAGGATGGATACTCCAAAGCATTGTAAACAAAAATTGAATCCAGATTCCACATGGAATGGCGCTAGTCACATTTTACTGTTTCCTTGAATATCAAGTTTTAATGGATTTAAATCATGTGTTTACAAATGTTATTGTGAACTTAATTTTGATCAATTTTCAAAGATATGCTGAACAGATTTGAATACTGGGTGGCGGGGCACCTTTGAGCTTATTTAGGGTTCCTCGCGAAACGTGTATTGAGTACATTGCAGGCAAGTAAATTATTCATCTTAGTAGTAGCTATATATTGTGCATGAATCATATTTTTGTGTATATGTTTCAACCTTTTTTGTGCATTTAACCGTTTACATACATCAGTACGTGGCAGACAGAATAAAGAATACTGATAATGTACTTCTAAAGTGTTCCTTTTCATTTTTACCATACTTATGATTGTGTATCAAAGTTGAATGGATGGAGTGTTGAAGTTTGGACATATAAATGCTTATTTAGGGTTCCTCGCGAAACGTGTATTGAGTACATTGCAGGCAAGTAAATTATTCATCTTAGTAGTAGCTATATATTGTACATGAATCATATTTTTGTGTATATGTTTCAACCTTTTTTTGTGCATTTAACCGTTTACATACATCAGTACGTGGCAGACAGAATAAAGAATACTGATAATGTACTTCTAATGTGTTCCTTTTCATTTTTACCATACTTATGATTGTGTATCAAAGTTGAATGGATGGAGTGTTGAAGTTTGGACATATAAATGCTGCATGATTGCTTCTGATATAAATTACACATCCACCACAAAAATAACACAGCAAGTTTTTCACACTGTGACATTATCTTTTTTTCCTAAAAAATTGTCATGATTAGAACATAAAAATTTAAACCAAATGGGGCACCAAGAGTGTTCAACCTATCTCACTGGGAAAAAAGAAACTGGATGAAGTAGACTTAAATAACAAAAAAAAAAAACTATAACTAGTAGTAGACCAGTTGGGAGTAGACTAGTTGGCAGTAGACGAGTTGGCAGTAGACGAGTTGGCAGTAGATGAGTTGGCAGTAGACGAGTTGGGTGTAGACCAGTTGGGTGTAGACTAGTTGGGAGTAGACGAGTTGGGAGTAGACCACTTGGGTGTAGACCAGTTGGGATTAGACCAATTGGGAGTAGACCAGTTGGCAGCAGACCAGTTGGGAGTAGACTGACTGGTTATTAGACTAATTGACTATTAGACAATGAGTTGTAGACCAATTGGCTATTAGACAAAATGAGCTGTAGACTATTTTATTCATAGACCTTATGATTAATAGACGAAATGGTCAATAGACATAATGGGTGTTAGACGAAATGTGACTTAGACAAATTGGACATTAGATAAAATGGCTAGTAGACGAAATGACAATTAGACTAATTGGCATATAGACAAAATGGTTGGTAGACGAGTTGGTATTAGACGAAGTGAGTTTAGACGAGATGGCATTAGACTAGGTGGACAGTGGACAGGGTGGTTGTAGACGAGGTGCCAATTTACCAAATATGCGAAGTTGGCACGCCGTCGACTGAGTCGAGCGTGCGAACGTGGCACATAAAGAGTTGGCGCTTAAAAGAAAAAAAAAAAGCACACAGCACCATTGACTACTGGTATGATAGACAATAGAAGTGTAGGTGTGTCTGTCTGTCAAACTCTATGTACCTCTCGGTGTGCCGGCGTATGTTTCTTCTTCTTTTTTCGTTGATGTTTTTCTTCGATGATAGGTTATCGCCTGAAGCCGTTTACTTTTTGTTCAGGTCGCAAAACATAGAGATACAAAGTTGAAGTAACGTATTGAAGTATTGTAGTACGTATTGTAGTATTGTAAGTACGAGCTGACTCGGAAGGGTGCTGGTGTCCGCGTATTAAGAAGTAGGGCCCCTCCTGTACTGCGATTCTGCATCTCTCTCCCTTTCTCTCTTTATCCCCCCCCCCCTCTCTCTCTCTCTTTTTCTTGAACATCATTTTTCCCTGCGACTCTAAGTAAATTGTACCATAATACACTAAGAAAAAACACAGGATCCACTTTGCACCTGTAAAGGTTCAGACCGATGTCAAGATGTTATGAGAGCACCTTTACGAGTGCAACTTTGCACCTTTCAGACCAGAAAGTTGCAAAGTTACACCTTTAAAGGTGCTCCCAGAGTGACATTGGTAAATGTGCAAAGTTTTTAGAGTGAACCTACAGTGTAAACTTTCAACTTGGATAACAGCGGATAATAGCCCCCCCCCCCCCCCCACCCCCGTTTTAATTTGTACCGCTTACGCGAAATTTGGAAAAAGGGTATATTTTAAGGGCTCAATTCGTGGGAAATATCTCGAAAACTGGTTAGAAATGAGGTAACCTTTAGTATTTTCCCCGAAATGCCTTTACTGAGGGGTATAGTTTTCAAATCTTTTCTGAAATCCGAAATAGGGGCGGCTTCTTTAGTGTTTCCCCAGATTCTCGTAAATATACTTACTCTATACATGTATCCTTTTCGCAGGATATTTCGCCGCATTCGCTGCATGTACACGTACACGTCAAGCTGCTTTGATAACTTCTTTTCCGAAAACCTGTGATGGGGAGGGGAGATAAATTTTCTGACTTCCCTTCCGAAAGACCTTGATTGGTGTGTGTGTGTGTGTGTGTGTGTGTGTGTGTGTGTGTGTGTGTGTGTTTGTAGGGGGTAATTTTGATGATGTCAGATTAGATTGAACAATGGCTGATGGAAGTAATCAGCCGTGTTGGTATGCATGCGTCGATGCGTGTGTGGATGCAGTAATCGGGAGAGCAAACTTTCCTTCTCCAAAGCCAACACTTTTTACCCGATAGTTACTGGCTTTCCTTTGATGCTTGTTCAATCAAAGTTGACATGTTGCTAGGCATCAATAATGCTAATAATCATGAGAACATAATCCACCGTCATGACTATCGCGATAGACAGTGTTGTAGCTCCTGATACTAATCATGCGAGGAGCAGACGGAAAAAAACAGGTGAGATTATTTACTTACTTCGGTAGCTAATGGAATTGAATACGAAGGTTAAAGGAGAAATAATGGTGACCGGTTTGAGATTGTTTATGATTTACTAAAATGTATATTTCTCATTTGTTATTGTACAATCACCATAACACTGCTCTTGATGAATCTGCACAGCCGGAAAAAGTTAAAATTCATTAAATTTCTTGCCTCGATGATTGACAAATGGCGATTACAATTAAGTCGATGTAGGGCAATTTGTCAATCAGTTGCAATAAAAACAACTCTATGTAAGAATTTCACGAATTCAATAAATCATATAGTACCCACTGCATGCTCTAAAGATTAGAACCACGCAGCACTGGCTGTCTGCAGGAAGCTTGGTGGTCCTGTGGATAAGACGCCTGTCCGGTGATCAAGAGATCGTAGGTTCGAATCCTGCCCGAATACTATCATGTGCGGAAGTGTCGAAAGAAATTTACCTTTAGTTCCCAGTGATAGCAGCGCCTGTCCAAAGACAATCAATCACGGTACAGAAAAACCTGCTCATATGTCGATTTCTCTTTTATTAATTTTAAAGCCACCAAATTTTGTCAACGGACGAGACATGATTATTCTTGCGGGTAAGATACAAAGTATACTCTTGGATTTATGGACGAATAGTGTGTGACTGCATCTCGTGTCGAATCTTTGTGAAGTCTTATCTGCAAATGAATTATAATAGAAACCAAAATATCCCACAGGTTCTTGTTTTCACGATACACAGTTAAGTATTGCAGTTTGGGGAGCAAAAGTTAATAGTCTTATAAATCTTCCAAACAGAGTCCCCATCAAGTGAGTACACAGCGGATGTTCATGTTTGTATTCCCAAAATTGTCCAAGGCTGCATCGATCTACTGTGTATCCATTCTGCCGTTCATTTCCGCTCATGGTGCAATTCTGTTAAATTGTTCGTAAATCATTTAGATTTGATATCACTAATGTACCTCTTTCTACAGCGTAGAAACCGCTGATAAGAGAGTATAGAGAGTATTATCATAATTATATTTTGTTCACCTTTCTCATTCAATGTCAATGCGTTTAATGAGATATTTTCAGGGACTAATTGATGACCATTAGGTGGATTAATTCAAACTCAATTTCGTTCCTGCGCACCAGCCCGTTTCCAATTTACAAAGTGGCAACTAATTGTGAGAAAAAAATGTGTTCCTTGCATAACGTTGAGTGAAAATTACCATGCTTATTACTGGCATGTTGTTCAACAAATTAATTCACTCTTATCTCTGTTGGGCATGTAACTCTATTTTCATCTCTTTCCTTTTTCAGGGAGGTTATCCCTACAGGAAAGAACACAATGTCCCAGTGTGTTCATATATAGTCGACTACTAGTATGTGAAAATGAAAATGCGAAGATGATTTCACACTGTGTTGTGGTTCACACTGTGGTGTGGTTTTCACAGAGTGTTCACATGGTAATGCTTGTTTGTGAATTGACAACTCACATTGTGTTCACACTGTAAAAACGCTTGAATTTAACAGTGTGAAGAGATTTCACAATGTTTTCACACTGTGGTTCTCACATTGTGGAACACTATGTTCTTTAAAGCAGGGATTCCCCGCAGTTCTCCGAGCTTGGCGTATAATGTGTGTATGTTTATGGGCTTATATGCATATCTTTAGCATTTCTTAACGAGTAAACTGATGAAAGTTGTCACCTGCTGCTAGCGCGTCTCATCCAAATATCGTGATTTTTTTTTTCTTAAATTAAGATACTTTTATACGACATACATGTGATTTACAAATGCTACAGAATTCGATTACTATAAATCAGTCCAAGCTTTGCAGAAGAAAAGCACAAAGTAAACAGACTATCGAGTGTGAGAATTAGACATGAGTGCTCCCCAGCTAACATTTGGACGTTTTCCGAACGTTCTTGAAACGTTCTGAGTTCGTTATTTGGACGTTTTGTCAAAACGTTTTCAGAACGTCTTTTTGTGGAAGGTTTTCGACGTATATTAAACGTTTCAAATGGAAGTTATAAAACCTTGTTTTTTTAGTTTAAAAAACCAATAAAAAACCTTTCGTAATTTCCAAGCACCTGCAGAAAACCATTTGGACGTTATAGACGTCAGTAAAACCTTTTAAGAATATTCACAACGTTCTGTGGCCGTTCCAGAAAACCTTTGAAAACCGTCTAGAACGTTCACAAAACGTTTTGATAACGTCTAAAAAGTATTATGACGTTTAAAGAACTTTTCTTATCCGTCTAGAACGTCCAGAAAAAACCTTTTAAGAATGTCTGTTTATTTTTTGTAGGGTATAAAAATCATAGTTATGACATTATACAGGCACAATCTGAGATTAATGCACCCTAATCGTTTAAAGAACTTTTCTTATCCGTCTAGAACGTCTAGAAAAACCTTTTAAGAATGTCTGCTTATTTTTTATAGGGTATAAAAATCATAGTTATGACATTATACAGGCACAATCTAACCTGTTCCTGACGTCCTATACCACTCATACCTGTACTACACCCTATTTCCAATTGATGAATGTTGTTGTTGTTGTTGTTGATGAATCTGTATCACATTCGTTTATATACCACCAAAATGTTGTAATGCATAAAGACATGATTACTAACATTTGATCACACACACCTTAATTTGAATATTCATAAATAGGCATGAATATTCATGATAAAGAAAGCAATGACGAACACGTAGCGGACGTAGCAGACCTAATAAAAAACGTTTTGTGGACGTTTATAAAGGACGAAGACATTGCAGACATGATAAAAACGTTTTGTAACGTCCATTGACGTTTTTAAAACGTTTTCCCCAAAACCTGTGCTTTGCGGTAAATGCTAAGTCCCAAATTTGACGTTGTATGTATGTTCTAAAAACGTCCATTTTATACGAAGACGTACGGAACCTCAAAAAAAAAAAAAAAGCTTAGGAAACGTTCTGAAAACTGTATGTGTTTGCTGGGAGATTAATGTAACAATGAATGAGCGAAATAGTTTATCATTATGATGCTCGCTTATCTGACCACTTCAAAACACATTACCAGGCTGGCACATTAAGGGTATGTTTATCTTTTGTCAAGTTCAGATAGTGTGTGTTTTTTTTTCATTATACTCAACATAACATTACAGATTATTGTGTATGTGAGCTGTTTAGACAATACATCAGATTAGAATGAAATACCACATGTGTATCCCACACCAACTATGTTGGATGTGCTGCTGATTTTCTCCTCATTCAGGTTGTGCGATTGGGCAATATACTCCCCCCCCCCCCTTATTGTTATGGCGGGATATGCATGATACGTATATGAGTATATATGTCTCTATGTGTACTCACATATCATATCAAATTGTGAAGATTTGGTCGCTTTATGTGATTTGTTCTATCATTTCATGCAATACGTTTAAGCTAACAGAAAGAAAAAGAGCTAAGTACTCTTAAAACACATCTCAGAAAATAATGAGTATCATTTTCAGGTTATTCTTGTATTACAGGACATAAAGATAAGTATTAGTTAAAAAAAAGTCACAGTCAATATATATTACGGAGTATGTAACCATTTGGACATTCGTTCGACTTCTCCCAGCTAGCCAACAGCCTACTGTGCTGCTTAGCGCTATCTATCGACATAAGTCCCACATAATTCAAAGGACACTACTGGTATGCCATAATTGATAAGTGGCATGAAAGCATTATCATCGATCTCATGTGCAGCAGCTCTGAAGATGGAAGAAATAGTGTGCACTACGTTTCAGTGTCAATTCATACGAATTTGTTTCTTATAAATCCCTTTGATCGACTACTGAAAACAGTCAACACCGTGATTTGTCTGTATACTTACCACGCCATTTCATGTCATTCAAGTAAAACAAAATTTTTTGTTGTTGTTCTTGTTTTCATAAAACGCTTATTAGCGATCCAAATTTTATCATCTATCAATGTTGAACAGCATGCTTAATAAACTTGGTTTTCGGCACTGCTTAGTTTACAAAACCACAATCTACTCTATGCTCACATGACAAGCTGAAATAACAAATAGAATGGTGACTGCATGGTTTTGGAAAACTAAGAAAGATATAAAATTCAAAATTTCATAATGTATCATCTCGAAACAGTCGTCAATATCAGTCATGGTCAAGGGCGGGGGGGGGGGCAGAGGGGGCACTTACCCCCCACAAACACGAATCTGCAGTCTTGCAGGCTTGATGATTTGACCTCTTTCGTTCACAGATCTCATCCGTGCAGTGAGACATGCATTGTTCCTTCACGATAACCAACACGCAAACTTGGAAAAAAAGTGCAATTTCTCTTCAGATAGGCTTATTTAGTTTTGATTTGTCAAGCAGAAATGTAGAAAAAACAAAATAAATTTACACATGAGTCGCATTCTTAACCCCGGTTTGGTATATAAAGTGCGTGCTGGATCGATTGAACTCTCGCAGGAAACAATCATGACTTATTGAGGGAGTGAACGGGAGTAAATGGATTTTGAACGTGACATTGGAGCACCCCAGCTTTTAAAGCAGTGCAAAGTTAACACAAACTTTCAGCCTTTTTACCATCGAGTGTGACAGTGTGTATGTGAGTGTGATGATTTGTATGTGTGTGCGTGCCTGTGTGCGTGTGTATAAAGTGTGCCTAACTGTTGTAATACCTAGACTCCCCGAGGTCTGGTTGTCACGCCAACCCAATATAATTTTCGTAGGCCCTATGAAGTAATCATCGCACACTTTAGATTTGTCGCTCCGCATCAGAGGTAGCTATTAAAATGAAATAAATTGCCATCATGATGATCAGCTACTTGCTAGTATCTGTAAGTACTGGTATCATAAATTATTGATATTTTTAGAGCGCCTTTTCCACTGGTGGTATACAAAGCGCTATATGAGATGTCATCCCTGGCCGCCATAGGAGATAGAATAAACGTCGGTTTTATGCCAAAAGGGTCTTAAACCACTTGCACTGTTATGCCACAAGGCCCTTAACGCTGTAGACTTTGTACACTATTAGTGCCCTTTTGGCATAACAGGGACAAGTTCTTTAAGGGCCTTTTGGCATAAGGCCGACGCTATACAAATTACCAGGCACTGACAGTACAAGTCCAGTGCATATGGGGATATCAAAATCATGGTACTATAGCTGTCCCTGTACAGATTACGAGTCTGGCAGCATTCTTTACATAATCACATCGTGTACTTGTGTACTTCCTTCAACTCTGATGACCAAAAAAAAAAAAAAAAAATAAAAAATGAATATCGCTCACAACGCAGTTCACCTTCATAGACATGAGGATTGAGTGAATGCAGCAATATTGTAGAACACATCAGTGAGCGTTTGAAGAAAATGGGACAATCCGTTCGAAAGTGATGAATTCTTGGAGTTTCTGCTCGGTCACTGCTGGATGAGAAGTCTCCTATTATCCAGTTTGTGACGTCACATGTGTAGAATGATATAAAGAAAATATACAGAAAATTCAACATTGGATGTTTTCACTTTGCTCGCATGATGAAAGAACACTTGACTTGCCTCTTACACTTGGCTTGCCTCTTTCAGATGGCATGGAGAGAAATAATATTACCCTTGCATACGTCACTGACAAGTCAAGAAAACGTGCACTGAAAAAAAGCAACAACACTTTGTGAAAGTTTCCTTATATTTTCCTTATATCGTTCTACGCATGTGACATTATACACTGTAGTAGTCTTCTCATCCAGGAGTGACTGCGCAGTTACTTTAAAAATTCATAACATTTGAACGGATTGTCCAATTTCCCCAAACTTTCACTGATGTGTTCTACTAGTGGACTATTATTGCAGCATTCACTCAAACCAAATATATGTTATGAAGGTGGACTTGCCCTTTAATACAAGGCAACGAATACACGGGCTTTTTCATCGTACCTTTACCTCATACTTTTTTTATTTACCCGGTACATGAAACCAGATTTACGCAGCCTGGCTGTTAACTGCACATGATTTTATCAAAGTCACACTCTGCCTGCGTATCTGTGTAATCTTATGATAATCATAATGTCATTGTCAGGGTTATACCATCTCCTCAAGTGAAAATGACAACATCGGTTTGCAATAAACACTGTAAAAACATCGGTGTTAGATTTAACACCATGGGTGTTAAATCTAACACCGATCAATCTTCAATAGAGGACCACACCCACAGGTGTAGAAAATGTATTGTGACGGTGTTAAAAAGTGTTCACCTGGCACTTCGTGGTGTTAATTTGACACTATGTAGCTGGTGATATTTTTGACACTGCGCTAGAGTTAATTCATTAATGACACCGCATGGTGTTGATTTGATATTGGTGGTGTTAATTTCAATGGTGTAACACCCGTCCAGCTTCAATAGGAGACCACACCAACTGGTGTGACTGTGGTGTAAATTTGTTTACACATTTTTTCAAAAATCAAGTACTTTATCGGAAAATTCTTGATCGTCTTGTTGAAGTTCAGAATTAACAAGAAATTCAGCAACTAAGAAACTATCCAAAAAAAAATTTATATTTTGAAATGACACCCGCAGGTGTTAATCTAACACCATGAATGAGCACCGGAAATTTAACACCAGCTCGGTGTTTCATATTTAACACAGGACTTTTTGCAGTGAAGTTGTGAACTCTGTAACCTTAAATTTTTGCGGACTGTAAACGAGAGAGAGAGAGAGAGGGAGAGAGAGAGAGAGAGAGAGAAGGGAGAACATTTCATATGTGGAAGGAGAAATAAGACACTACACTACCCTTTGTATAGTCAGAACTACCCTAAAAACGGAAAACAACTAACCAACTTTCCCATGAGTTCTCTGTTTTATTTTTAAAAAAAGGGGGAGTGGAAAGACGGAGGGAAATAAATCCAATAATTCATGGTCTTCAATTTGGAAGAAAGCTATCACACATCATCAGTTGGGGAATAGTCGAAAGACTTACCCAGACAAAGTACCTTTGAACAGGGTGGAACAGTGCAATTGAGCAGGAGGTGAGGCTTACAATCGAGGTGTGTTTTGACAGTTTCAGAGGTATCGAGTGTGGGTGATTACACTAAATTCCTGAAGAAAACAATGAAATGATGTGCATTTATTTTTGTGTTATAGAATTATGAGGCAGATCATTGTTTTTTTGGTAATTAACCCTCATCGCGAGAAAATAAAACGATGAAATATCGACAGTTTCCATAGCTACGTGAAAGTGCTTGTGAGCTGATACAAGCAAAGTCACGTATTGGGCAAAACAAACGCCTGGTCACATGTACGCTTTCAAACAATCCTTCGATTAGGATCTGCTTCACACGTGAAAGTTGAGACTCGCACCCACACACTTATAAGTGCTAATGTCATTACATATGCATCTAATCAGCATATGCATTAGAATTCAGTCCACGTGATACACCTCATTGTTGCAGTCGCAAACCAACGCCCAAGCCAAAGAAATTATATACTCTATTCAATATTTGGCCCCAGACCGGAACAATTCAGACACACTGTCGCTGAGTGGACTTCGAGATAGACGGAATGAACGCGTCAGAAGATTCAGGAGGATACGTATTTTAATTCGGAGCTTTTCAAGGCTGAAAAAAAGTTGACGTGAAAAATCCTCAGTCGTGACTAATGTGGACAAGCCTGATTTCTAGCTTCTGCAGCATGGTATGCTTTTTAATATCTTACTTATTTTTGGAATTTATAGAAGTAACCATGCCCCCAGCTCTCTCTATCTGAAAAAATGTGATAAAGTAATATTTGAGGAATAGTCAATAGTATGATGCCATATCATGTAGTGTACATAATTTGATGTAGAGTACTAGCATATGCCACAATGAAATGCAAACGATTGACACATTGTGCATGTTGTGTGGATAATATGTGGTAATAGCGCAGTTCGTATACAAGATTGATTATTTTTTATCCTAAAGCTGAGAAAGAGACAAAGCATGGTGATTTATGTAAATTATATGAAAACAGAGATTAGTTCTATCAAAGTTTTACAGTTGAACTGTACATCCTTTTAAAATATCAAGGTCGCAAAGAATCTTGACAATATTTACATCACGTTGTTTCAGAACTTCTCTGAAGATTGAAATCATGATAAAATTTAACAAATTTCATCTAAAACTACAAGATATTCAAAATCATATAGAAGTACACTTTATGATGGCAGAATATTCCACAGACAAAAAAAGAAGAAGTGAATTTTTTTTGAACATTTTCCTCAGGTCGCAAATTCACCAAGTGTCTTTGGCTACAAATTTAACAAAATTGTCCTAAATTTCATCTAATTTGTTTATGGGGAAAATTCGGTTTTTCTTTGTTTGTTTGCTTGCTTTTTGTTCTACCTGTTCTACATGAAAGTCTACTGTATTTTTGCAGCACGTTGTGTGTAAGAACGACAATATTTTAGTGTTAAGACAGCTCCGTCGGTTTTATTGTTTGTAGAATGTGTTATGTGTTCAATGCGATATCTACTGAAGTAATTTATCATTACCAGCTACACTCTCTGCTCGAAGACTAACAAACTAAAATCATGTGACCATATTAACAATTAAGAGATGTTAGCAGTAATAAATATGAAAAATGAAGTCCAGTATTGATTTTTCCAGTGTAGTGAATGACGTGATGATTATAAGTCATATACGTCACAGTGGATTGTGTATGTGTGTGTTTGAGCGAGTAAGCGTAGATGTTTTGTTTGCATGCGTACACTGTAAAAAATTTGTTTAGTTTCTAAACACCTAACTAAACACTTTTCTGTGACAGTTTAAAAACACTGCGACGCGTTTATTTATTAAACATGTTTACGAACTAAACACATGCTGTGTTTATTTTCAGCACACCCGAGGTGTTTATCACACACACATGTTTATGTTTTAAACGGTTCTGATGTTTAAGAACTAAACACCTGCTCTCTTTATAGCCTAAACACCAAACGTTTACACCTTAATCACTCACAGTGTTTAAATACTAAACACCGCACAGTCACATAATCACCCACAATGTTTAAGATCTAAACACTAAACCAAAAAATAAACATGACGCACTGTTTACAATGTAAACACTGCGACATGTTTATTCGCTGTGACAGATTAAAAACACTGCGACATGTTTATTTGCCATTTTAGTGTTTATTCTCAGAACACATGCCTGATTTTTAGATCGATCACAAAATTGCATACACTAAACATGTGACATGTTTACATATTAAACATCGCAATTTCTCAGTG
Source organism: Diadema antillarum (assembly GCF_040938485.1). Classification (NCBI taxonomy): domain Eukaryota; kingdom Metazoa; phylum Echinodermata; class Echinoidea; order Diadematoida; family Diadematidae; genus Diadema; species Diadema antillarum. Next base: position 545,066 of record NW_027271763.1, read on the forward strand.
TTTATATTATGAGACATGTTTACATCTTATACATGCTGAGTGTTTATATGAGACATGTTTACACATCATACATGGTAATTTCCACGTGTTTATATGAGACATGTTTACACATCATACATTCATACATGCTAATTTCTACGTGTTTAAATGAGACATATCATCATGCATGTTAATTCCCATGTATTTATTAATGTAAAGTGGATTGTTTCCATTTGTTTTTTGCATGGAATGAGATAAACGCATAACATTATATAGAATTAAATTTACCCAGTATGTACCAAATCATCAGCACACTTACATCGCAAAATACCAGGGAAGACCTGGGTTAGCTTTCACAAACATTTTGGCTACAAGAGTCAAAGGCAATTCTCTGAATGCAAGTTATCAGAAGCGCACGCACAGGGCACCATGCGTGCGTTGTGGCCGCGGCCGTCATGTCGCATGCGCTGCTGACTTGTAGAGTACGAGTAGCACAGTGTTTATGTTAAACATGTGCGGTGTTTAGAGCGTGTTTACGAGGCGTTCTAAATGTAAACGCGTCTGTTTACCCTAACAGTAGAAGTGTTTAGGCCTAACCAACAAACATTTGGGTAATGCCCTAAACCATGAACGAAATTATTAACAAAGGCAACTCCCATTTTTTTCTAGAAGTTAAAATATAGAACTGTACATGCGAAACCAAAATATAAATTTATTACAGTTGAATTACATATCTTTAGGTTATCCTTTTTCCTTATTGATTAGGCATTTCCATGAAAGGCCTAAAACATGAATTATTTCATAGTGCATCTTGATGTCGTAACTGTTTCCACTTTCTCGTGATAAAAGGAAACTGGAAATTGCAATTTAAACACCATTTCCAACACTTCTTCATATATATGGACATAGCCAGAATAAACACTCCAACTAAACACTCCAAGCTAAACACTTTAACTCTCAATACTTTACACGTGCTATACACACCGGGTGTTTAGATGTTAAACAAAGTGTTTAGATTTTTAACACTGTGTTTAGTTCATAAACATGTCGCATGTCGCATTTTTTACAGTGATATATGTGGTGAAATCTGTTGAATCTCCATAATACATTGAAAGATGAAGGGAGACCTATATCGTGTAATTGCTCACGAGAATTAGGTCTTGAATTCTGTGGTGAAAGTCATCGCCTTTATTGTATCATACATGACTAGTTTCATTCAATCAATCACGATGAAATAGAACAGGTTGATAATCAAACGTCGTGGTTTTTAATTTGTTCAGATGTACAGACATGAATAAGCGATTTAAAAGTATAACAGGGTGTTCGCGGAGCATGCAGAGTCGATAAAATTAATGGCCTCCAAAATCATCGTCGATCAATAACAACTGTCATGCGGTGAATACCCCGTTCCACCATGTCCACGGAGATTTTTTTTTTTCTTATTGGTCACTCGTCGGAAGCAAAAACTTTGCTGCTTCCAACGAGTGACCGCTGAGAAAAAAAAAAAATCTCTGTGGAACAGGAGTATAACATCAACGCGAAGATCCAGATGTCTAAATTAGGAAATGCAGCGAACAATTATATGAATGGAAGGCAGAAAATAGTTTAACAGTGGTAGATAGCTATCCCGTTTCAGATATCATAACCGTCGACACTATGATTTATGACTTATGATGTGAACAACACCACCACAATATATATATATATATATATATATATATATATATATGTATATATATATATATATATATACATATATTAAGATTATCTGTGAAAGGACCAATATTTCAAGAAATAAAGAAAAAAGGAAGAGGAAAAAAAGAGAGTACAATAAGACTTCACTATTACTTGTATGCAAATCTCCACATTTTCGCATGTATACTTTTTGTGGGGTTTTGTCTCATAGTTTGTTTTGTTTCACTTTTCGCTTACATCGCAATTCTATGTGATTCTCTTTTTGTCCGTTTAAACACAGGATGCAACCAAGAAAACTGTGTTGCCACTGGTACTTTTCCTGATGATAAATTGTGTTCATGGTATGTATCATGTTCATATACAAGCAATATTTCTCGCACATTATTTACTTGTAATTTTATAACACTGACTTTATATCTATCATGAAGAATGAGAGATAGTGGGAACAAGATTTGCTTTGAATAATGAAATTGTCAACTATATGACGTTGAGTGAGATGATGGTGTTGCCATGGTTACGAGAGACCGTGAAAGGGGAATTTTCTTGTGTTTGTCATATAATATTCTATCATGATCATAAAAATAGTAAGTATAGAGTTAAGGAACTCATCAGCGATGTGCTAAGTGAAAGTCTTTTAAAATAGGAAACTCGGACAAGCCGTTCAAATTTTTAAAGATTTAACTTCAGGAATTTATGAAGTGATTGTTTGTTCCATAGACGTGACTAATCATAGTGATGATAGTAACAACAGTGATGATAATGATAATAAAGCAATAACAAGGATAATAATACAAGTCTATGTTTACCTTGCGTCATCTCCAAAGAACCCACAACAACTGCAATTCTTGATGTCACAGTAGTTGACCAATATTTTATTAATAGAGGACACAGGAAATTTTGCCTTCTTTTTTTGTTTTTCAAAGACATTGAAACAGCACTGACAAAGCATTTCTAGAATGAATATATTTGAAGCGTGTGAGGGCATACTTCTTTCATTAAAAAAAATAGAAAGGAATGGGCAAATTGTATTTTCCTTTGTATCTCTGTCCGGCTAGGACAGCCCGCATTGGAAATGGGGGGGGGGGGGGGGGCACGAGGGGAACTTTGATTGTTGATATTTGTTTATTTGTTTGTTTGTTTGTTTGTTTGTGTGTTTGTGTTTGTTTGTTTGGTTTTTTTTTTTGGGGGGGGGGGGGGGTCTTCAACTGATTTTCCAACTTCTTCAAACTTCAAAAGTTTCATTAAAGCTTTTGCATTCATTAAATAGATATAATGGTAAACTGGTGGAAACCTCCCCTGTAGGTGGATGAGATTATCGTAACCCATCATAACAGCTTTAACAACAGTTGGTGCTCAGGCAATAATGTAGCGAGCTTTCGATCTGCAATGGTAATGTGAATCTACTCCCGGGTTGGATGACGGGAATAGGTGATTGGCATAATATGTGCAGAACATTTCTATTTTATTTATTGTTTTTTTTTTGCCAAATTGGGATTAGCATCACAGATCTAAAACTGGCTAACGCAACAGTCTAACAATCAGATGCTCATGATTTGCTAAAGGCCGTGTCACACCATTCCGGGCAAGCTACGCGGGCTTGTGGCGAGGAGGTAGTTTCCAGCAAGTAGAAGATTTTCAGCGGGCGAACAAGAATGTTTGCAATTTTCATTCATGCCTTGTCATACCGTACGGGGGAACTTCTGCGGCTTGACTTGCGGGGAAACAAATTTACTCCCCGGAGCTCTCCGCAGTTGGTCCGCACCTGACAGTATCTAGCGCGTAGTTGCTCGGAGGTGCTCACGCAAGTCCGATTTAACCGCAGCCAAGTTTTGAGCATGACCAAAACCTTTTCCGGGTGAGTCGCGGGAATGCCCGTAGAGGTCCACGCAGAACGTCAGTAGGAGACCCTTAGCGGCAGTACTTCCCAGGCAATTCCCACGCAGGTATTTCGCAGTCCCGTATGCAGCCAATACATGTATAATGAAATTCTGTGAGATTTCAGCCATTCCATTAGAGGAATTCCTTCACTGAGTTGTCAGCCCCCACGCGACTGGTACAAAGGTAACGCAGTATACTCGCAAGTATAACGCGTCCAGCAAGTAAGACACATGCGCTGACTCGCACAAATCCTTTTCCGCCCTCAGGAATGTCCGGTATACTAGAAAATCCCTACACGTAACAAGCCCGAGTAGCTTGCCCGGAAAGGTGTGGCAGGGCCTAAATACGGTTGCGGGTAAAAAAAAAAAAAAAAAAAAAAAAAAAAAAAAAAAAAAAAAAAAAAAAAAAAAAAAAAAAAAATATGCGTGGCGTGCGCACCTCCGAGCGACTACTTTTGAGATACATGATCCGCACATGACAGTACCTAGCATGTATCTCAAAAGTAGTCGCCCGGAGGTGCGCACTCATATTTTTTTACCCGCAACCGTGTTTAGGCCCTGTCACACCTTTCCGGGCAAGCTACTCGGGCTTGTTACGTGTAGGGATTTTCTAGCATACCGGACATTCCTGAGGGCGGAAAAGGATTTGTGCGAGTCAGCTCATGTGTCTTACTTGCTGGACGCGTTATACTTGCGAGTATACTGTGTGACCTTTGTACCAGTCGCGTGGGGGCTGATAACTTAGTGAAGGAATTCCTCTAATGGAATGGCTGAAATCTCACAGAATTTCATTATCTTGGCTGCATACGGGACTGCGAAGTACCTGCGTGGGAATTGCCTGGGAAGTACTGCCGCTAAGGGTCTCCTACTGGCGTTCTGCGTGGACATCTACGGACATTCCCGCGACTCACCCGGAAAAAGTTTTGGTCACGCTCAAAACTTGGCTGCGGTTAAATCGGACTTGCGTGAGCACCTCCGGGCAACTACGCGCTAGATACTGCCAGGTGCGGACCAACTGCGGAGAGCTTCGGGGAGTAAATTTGTTTCCCCGCAAGTCAAGCCGCAGAAGTTCCCCCGTACGGTATGACAAGGCATGAATGAAAATTGCAAACAATCTTGTTCGCCCGCTGAAAATCTTCTACGTGCTGGAAACTACCTCCTCGCCACAAGCCCGCGTTATGGTGTGACACGGCCTTAAAGAAATGATGGCTTTGCGATGCGAGTAATGTTGCTCATGATGTTATGGCGTGTAAAGTAATGTAATTACACCTTTGTACTCAAATTTTTGTATGTACGCACAATAACACTTCGAAGAGTGAATTACTTCATATAGTCCATGGGCCAGGCCAGATATTGGTACCACCTGAGGTGGCAAAACCTTTTTGGTGTCATTTTGTTTGTCGGGCATACGTAGCTTATCAAGCTATATGATAGCATTTCCAAATGAGTAGCTTAGTCATAATACATGAATTTTTAACCAATTTGGTCTCGTTGTTATATCCCTGTACTTCTGAATCGAAACTAACCGCTATACAAAGAAGAGCACTGTCTTGCCTAGAGCTGTAAAATGCAGCTCTATGGTATGTTCACAGGTGTTCTGTTGTAAAGGCAGCGAAGGGAATATCCAAAGGTTATGATGTCCACAGCGCTTAGTCTTTATTCTAGACGGCGAAGGTAACATCCAAAGCTTAAAATACAGTGTATATCCTTTTATCTAAAAACAACAACAAAAAAAGCAATTCCTCGTGAATTTTACCGTATTTTTCAATTATTTATCATTTGCAGGCGAAAACGCTACTGTGAAAACGCTAACACCACGTCAATGTCGCTTTATTTCCATCCAACAATAAAAGACAATGCAAAAACAATGTACCGGTACACTACAATAGATTATAATAAACAATATTGTAAATGAACAGAATGATTTTTCTTTAAAACTGATGTATTTGTTGAGAGGGTAGTATAAAAACAGTATAGATAATCCCTTTTAAGAGGAACTTTAGATATGATAACGGTACATTGGTCTAGATAAAGACTAAGCGCTCGGCGTGACAGCTGTGGACATCATAACCCTTTGGATATCCCCTTCGCTGACTTGAATAAAGACTAATCGCACCACGTTTACAACAGAACACCTGTGGACATACGGAAGACAGTGCTCTTCTTTGTATAGCGGTTAGTTTCGATTCAGAAGTATAGGGATAAAAAACGAGACCAAATTGGTTAAAAAATCATTTATTATGACTAAGCTACTCATTTGGAAATACTATCATAACTTCATAAGCATATCTATGCCCGACAAACAAACTGACACCAAAAAGGTTTTACCACCTCAGGTGGTACCAACAACCCATTTTTCGGGTCTTGGCCCATGGACTGATATTTCTGAAAGTGTTGTTTCACGGCTTCACTAAAGTAAAAAAAAAAAAAAAATGACTACTTAACAATGCAAAGAAAACCGGCATTATGGCCGCTCAAATCGTTTTGAATGGCCTTACAATTGGTGCGGATAGGTATTTGATTTACAGAACGTGGCAATCGAGATGGATTGGCGTAATTAGCATGAACACTCGGGGAAAAAGAATAAACTTTATTTCAGCATTGGTGACATCGTGAGACACAGTGACTGTCTGTGATGATAAAATACCTAGCACTCTTTACTCTCAAATCACCATTACTTTCTGGTTCACGTCGGGAAGGATCAATGAAGTGTTACCGAGCCCTGGATCTCAACCATGCAGCGCCCTCGATGAGACCACGGACCTACAATGGTTGTAGGTCCATCATAAGGCCATGTCGCGGGGATCAAAGCACTCCAGGTAATGAGGGAAAGGCAGTTTTGGATCTGGTCTCAGCAGCTCGCCGAACACGTACACCGTGCAGGAGGGAAAGCCGCCTGAAGGTTCCCCTTGATATCCGCACGTGCCGCATACAAGGTAACTCGTGGTTTGGAGGTTACCAGACACGACTTTGTCGAGTCATCCTACGAAACTGAGTCATACCCCACGAGTCATACAGACCCGTGAGTTCGACATTGGGTAAAAACAGCCCACGAGTTCGACAAATACAACATGGGGCTTAATGTGTCGGTCTTGTGGACCTAATATTGGTTGCTTAGTATCAAATCTATGGGCTGTATGACTCGTGGGCTGTAAGATTGGTGGGTGTCGGTCTCGTGACGTGCACTCAAGTTTATGAACCCCATCTAACGGTAACGTATGTTGCATTGTCTCTGATATATCATATCTGCTTCACATTTATGACTTACTGACGTCTTGAGAATAGAGCATAGCTTTTACAAACATGACAGATATCAATTTATGTATCCAACATGATGCTTGTCAGCGAAAAAAAAAATCATCTCGTGGTAACCACATACAGGAAAAAAAATCATTACAGTTGTTTCTAAGATCTTGGCGTCTTGTCAATCCAAACTTTCTTCTGCTTCTGCTTCTGTTTCTTCTCAAAATATTCTATAGATAGATAGACAGACAGACAGACAGATAGGTAATGTAGATAGATAAATAGATAGATAGTATAGATAGATAGATAGATATAGATACATAGATGGTTAGATAAATAAATAGATAAGTAGATATGCATGGCAACCAGAGGTTGAATATTGCACATGAGTTCACATGAGTGCACATGAATTTCACAACATTGAAAATCCATACATTAATATGCATTAATAAATACATTTGTTCGAACTATAAAGAGTTATTGCAATCATAAATACACACACACACACCATCACCACCACCACCAAATAATGCATACACACGCACATGCACACACACTAGCTTGTTTACAAGAGAATGCATATACACACTCTCACACGCACATAGACCCGCTTGCACACCGTGCCCTCTTTAGTATTGCACATGCGTAAAAATGAAATAAAACGCACACTTCACACACGGCGATTTGTGAGATCACGAGAAAGTGAGCTGTGCAGTGTGTTGCTGTGCGTAATTAACACAGTCTTCTTCTCATGTCTTGTCTGTATATGCCTTCTAAACATTACTGCTGGAAAGTGTCCATACATTGTAGCTGTGTATGAATACAAACTCGAGTTGTATATCAAAATGTTCTTGCACCGTGCACGTTGTTCCAGCAATTTTTGTCCTGGGCGAAACGCAAAATACCCCTGTGGAGCCGCCGGGAAATGTGCAAACGCCGGGAAATGTGCCAATGTCTTGCCGGGAAATGTGCAAAAGTTCAGTTTTGCCGGGAAATGTGTAAAAGCCGCCGGAAAATGTGCAAACCATTCATTTTACCTATATTATGTATACTGGTAGATGGAAGAGAAACTCTCAATCAAAGCTGCGCATGAACCATTATCATCTTTACCACCTGTCTTAGCGACAATCTTTTTTTTTTAGCATTTTCGACATTTTCTTGTAAACCCCACAAGGAAATTTCACCAGATTTGGCATATAACATCTTAATGGTGATATGATCGTAATTTGTTAAAATGAGCCCCCCCCCCCCCCCCACCCCATCACCACCACCACCACCAAGGAGGTGGGAGGGAGGAGTTGAAGCCTCAGAGTCCCTAAACGCTTGATGTTTTTTCTTCATGTATGTCGAACCGAAAAAGATAGAGTTAAGTTAGTGCTATGAAGACATAAATTACTGAAATTTCAAGTTTGATTATGGCGGACCCAGGGGTGCCCTGATCGGGGGGTGAGGGGGAGGGGATTTTCCACATTTTCAGCATATTCTCGAAAAATCTAGGAAGGATTTTCACCCAACTTGGCAGATACAGTCACATCTATGGTAATGATATGATCTTGATTTGTTAGAATGAGCCCCTGTCACGATGTGACTGAGAGTGCGAGTGTGGAATGTGTGAGATTCCTTTGTTCAGGCAAGCCATCAGGTGGAAAATGGGGACAGCAGGCGTAAACAGCATAGAAAGTTAGAATCGGGCAAGCAAGGTGGAGAGAAGTGGTTAGGGAGAAAGGACAGTGTGGAAGAAAGAGGGAGGCTCAGTGGAGTCAGGGTAGAATGGCTAATGTAGAAAGGGAGAGTTGGTAGGAGAGAATAGGTATTTAGTTAGGGGGAGATAGTTGGGATAGATAGGTTTAAAGCCAAAAGGGGGAATTAGTTGGAAAGAAAAGGGACATGTAATAAAAAGGGGAAAGCTAGTTGGAACCAGTTTAAGCACAGTAGAGGGTGGAGTTATATTAGAGGCGACAAGGAAGGTAAATTTGGAGGGAAAATCAGTCGGATCTGAACATCTGTCAGAGCAAGACATGCTCTTCTAACTCACTGGTGATAGGAGTAGAGAGGTAGCTGATCGGCCTACAACGCAGCGCTGCATTTCAGGCAGGAGAGTCATGGCACAGCAGCCCCACGCATTAGGGTAGGGTACGCGCAAGACATGCTGCAGTCACTGACAACAGCTGAAGTCTCCTCCTCACCATTGCTTGAGGGTCTGAACACCAAATCAGACATCGACACTGACGAGCTGGGCTCGACGTCATCGCTAATACGCTCGACGTCATCGCTAATACGCTCGACGGCATAGCAAATACGCTCGACGGAATCATCACTACATCGACGGAATCATCGTTATCTCGACGGAAGCATCGTTATCTCGACGGCATAGCAAATACGCTCGGCGACGTCATCGCTAGTAGCTCAACGGCATCTCGGTTAGCGTGAGGGCAATTCCCGCTACTCTGACAGAATTCCCGTACCTTGGTAGTCCTCCGGTGCAAGCGGTGGCATCTCGGTCGACACGACGACAACTCCCGCCAGCCGGACGACATCCTCGACATCGCGATTATCCAGGCAACTTCTGCATTACCGCACAGACTAGTTCACCCCCCCCCCCCCCCCATTCCCGTCGGACAGTATACATTGAAACCACACGTGCGCACAGTAAAGTATTGAGCCACAGGTATTTTATTCAACCCGGGTCTAGGATGTGTTTATAAGATTAGTTTAGGATGTGTTTACATGAGGAAAGGATTTATTAGCATATTATATTATCTCATTGGATCGCTCCTGAACGTTTCTATAATTTCTTTGGTGTAAATACGAACGCAGTTATAATAGGTTTTTTTTTTGTGGGAAAGTATTGTAAAAATATATTTTTTTGTTCATGAAGTCTTGTTGGAAAAATAAGTAGCATAAGAGCTGCATTTTTTGTTCAGTAAACTCACGAAGTGTTGAAGTGTATTAATCACAGTGTATCTCATAGCAGAACCAGACTTATCGTCAGTCGTAGATAAATACAGATCTTAGAGCTGACAGCCCCCCCCCCCCCCCATCGCCGAAGGGGGGGGGGGGGGGTTAATGCCTCAGCGTCCCTAAAATCCTGATTTTTTAAAAAAAATCTTCTTTTGTCAAACCGAAAAACATAGAGCTAAGTTAGTTCAATGTTATGAATGAAATTTCATGTTTCATTATGGCGGATCAAGGGGTACCCAGATCGGGGGAGGGGGGGGGGGGGGGGAGGGGTGGAGGGGATATTCCACATGTAGCATCTCCCTGAAATAGCTACGAGGGATTTTCACCAAACTTTACAGATAACATGTTAATGGTAATAATTATGATCTTAGTTTGTTCAAATGAGCCCCCCCCCCCCCAACACACACACACACCGCCGCCGAAGGGGGGGGGGGGGGTTGACGCTTCAGCGTCCCTAAACTCTGATACTTCTTTAATCTTCTTCTGTCAAACCGAAAAAGATAGAGCTAAGTTAGTGCTATGAATACACAGCGTTAATGAATGAAATTTCATGTTTGGTTATGGCGGATCAAGGGGTCTCCAGATCGAGGGGGAGGTAGGGTAAGGGCAAGGAGAGGAATTTTCCACATTTTCAGCATCTTCTTGAAATATCTACGACGGATTTTCACCAAACTTGGCAAATTGCATCTTTATGGTGATATGCTCTTAATTTGTTAAAATGGGCCCCCTCCCATACACACACACACACACACACACACAAACACACACACACACACACACACACACACACACCGCCGAAGGGGGGGGGTTGAAGCCTCAGAGTCCCTAAACTCTGGAATTTTTATCTTCTTCTGTCAAACCGGAAAAGATCTTAGTTAGTGCTATGAAGACATTAATGCCATGAGATTTTATTTCACGTTTGATTGTGGCGAATAGAGGGGTGTTCCTATAAGGGGGGGGGGGTGAGTGAGGGGGAGGGGGGATTTTAACATATTCTGCATCCTCTTGAGAAATCTTTGACGGATTTTCACCAAACGTGGGGAGTAGCATCTCTAGGGTAATAGAATCCCACTTTGTTCGAAGGGGCAACACGTCCAATTTGTTACCCTTCCCCAAAGCGGGGGATAAGACCAAGGTATCCCCCACGTCATAAGCAGACGTGAAATTTCATCAAAGTATAGGTCTACCTTTTAAAAATGTGATAAATTGTGTTCAATTACTCTTGGTTGTAAAGGAAATTTCTTCAAGTATGTATTCCTATTTTCATATATGTAGGATTTTCCAGAAAATTCTGAATTCCACGCAAACGACCCCACTCCCCTCGTCTTGTTCAAGGGGCGGAGATGGGGGGGGGGAGCTCCATCTCCTCCCTTCTTATGTGTTGGGGCAGTGCTCATTTAAACAAATTGAGGTCATAACTATAACAGATAAATACGCTACGCTACGTGCCAAGCTTGGCGAATATCTAATATATAAGGGTTTCCAGAAGAAGCTGAATATGTGAAAAATCCGCCTCCCCCGCCCTTGAAATTAATTCATGAATTTACTATTACAGCACTCTATTAGCTCCATCACTTTTGTATAGAAGGTTTTTTTTTTTTTAAGCTAAAATTGAATTTATTACCCGAGGGATGCGTCTTGAGTTTTCAAGAAAAAGACGAAAATGTGAAAATTAAGCCTCCTTAATACCCCCTCCCTGTTTGGGCATTCCTTAGTGAACCTACTCCGTGCATTAACTGTACTTACTAAAAAAGCGCGGTAATATCTTTATATCTCTCTTAAGTATGGTGAGAGAGATATTTATATACTCACTTTCAATCCCTTAAGTTTGAGCCTTCGTCTCACCCCAATCACGCCCGTCCCCCCCCCCCCCGGCGGTTTGTTGCCCCTTAGGGAGATTTTATTACACTAGTGATGCTACCTCCCACGTTTGCTGAAAATCTGTCACCCCTTATCCCCCGCCCCCATCAGGGCACCCCTGGATCCGGTATAATTAGGCATGAAAGTCTTCACAACACTAACTTAGCTCTATCTTTTTTTTTTCGGTTCGACAGATCAGTAAAAAATCCAGAGTTTAGCGAATGGAAGACTTCAAGAGGTGTGCGGCAAGGATGTCCGTTATCAGCTCTTTTGTTTATCATTGTTGCAGAAATTTTAGCAGCAAAGATAAAGCAGAATGTTCAAATAAAAGGTATTTTAGTACCTAATATTGAATCGGAAAATGAGTATAACGATATTCGAATTATTCAATTTGCTGACGATACCACAATTTTAGTTGATTCTGTTGATTCCTTCACAGAAGTAATGAAAGAAATAGAATTTTTTGGTGAAAATGCTGGCCCAAAAATTAATTGGTAAAAATCGCAGTTTATGAGACTGAACTTAGATATTGAAACTATTGGAGAATTAAATCTCACAGAAGACGCCATAAAATGTCTCGGTATATATGTTGGGAAATGCTATAAAGAAGTTGAAGACCTTAACTGGGAAGGCAAAATAGGGAAAATAAAAAATACACTAGATTTATGGAGAATGAGAAATTTGACATTGTATGGAAAGGTGACCATTATCAAACAAGTAGTTACATCTCAGTTAGTATACACAGCTACAGCAGTACCTGTGCCCTTAAAGATCATTAGGTCAGTAAATAGATTACTGTATTCTTTTTTATGGAATTCCAAACGGGAAAAGGTAAAACGCACCGTATGCTGCAACCCAGAAACAGGAGGAGGACTTAAAATGGTCGATTTGCTTTCAAAATGTTTATCTCTCCGTTTATCATGGTTTAAGAAGTATTTTTCTGAGGAACAAATGTCATGGAAGATTTTATTTCAATATTGGACCCAGAAAATTGGCGGAATGCCTTTGTGTTGGAAATTTAATTGCAAGAAAAATGATATATTAAGAATATGCAGAAGGAGAAAAATACCTGAGTTTTACATTGACCTTTTCTGTTCATGGTCTGAGTTAAAGTACATAGACATGTTTAATGTTAATGATATAAAGAAAGAAGTTGTTTGGAATAACAGTCATATTAGATATGACAACGAAATGTTATGTTTCCAGAGCTGGATAAAGGAAAATGTTATCACAGTGAAACAGATTATAGAAGATGGGGAGTGGAAAGACGTTACATCCATAAATGAAACCTTCCGAGACAGGCAGCTGCTCGCCTCATTTGAATTGTCTAAGTTAAAAAAAGCATTCCCCAGGTTTTGGTTAGACAAGTTACGTAATAATATACAGACTCCTGTAGTGCTGCACACAGAAGAATTTGATGCTATTGAGTTGTCAACAGGTGATAAAATCATGTACAGAAAACGTCAGCTAAACATTATTATAGATTATTTTTGCATAAGAAAAAACAAGAACCTTCATGTTTATACCTCTGGCAAGGTTATTTGAATTTACCCTGTGATTTTGATTGGAAAAAGGTATTGCAATATAAGTTTCATCAGATTAATGATAACAGAATAAAGCAATTTAATTTTAAGCTTTTTCATCGAATACTGCCCAGTAAAGACAATTTGTTTAAATGGGAAATTTTGAATGATAATTTGTGTACTGTATGTAATTGTAAAGAAACCACTTGTCATTTTTTGCTGAAATGCAAAAAAATCAAAATGTATTGGAGAGTGGTTTCGGTTTTAATTCGAAATATTTTCGATCTTGTGATAGATATCAATGAAAAAGTCATTATTCTCGGATATGATATAGGTAACAAAAAGATGAAATTAGTAAACCTTTTTTTGAATTATGCCCAATTCATTGTCTACAGGAATTATGTCAGAGAACGCAATGAAAGAAACAAATGTTTGTTCAATGTACATCATTTAATAGAAGATTTGAAAGCGGAATTAAGATTTTATATCAGTTTGAAGTGCAACCAAACGAGATTCGATGATATTGGATTAAGAAGAATACGCAATTACTTTGGTTGGTACCATTGATGTACCCTTCAATTATTTTTTTCCTGTCATAATGATTATGTTGAATGCCTTTTGGATACTTGCAGATAATGTGATTGTAAATATGCGAAGATATGTGGAAAAATAAAGTACCTCAGATGAGGAAAATAGAAAAAAAAAATCTCTCTTAAAGGACAAGTTCACCTTCATAAACATAAGGATTGAGAGAATGTAGCAATATTAGTAGAACACATCATTGAAAGTTTGAGGAAAATCAGACAATCCGTTCAAAAGTTATGAATTTTTTGAAGTTTTTGTGCAGTACCCGCTGGATGAGAAGACTACTGCAGTGTATGAATAGAGTCACATGCGTACAACAGTATAAGAAAATATAAAAGAAGAATTCAACATAATTCACTTTTTTGCAAAAGTACACATTGACTTGCTCGTTCTAAAGAATGTTAATGGGG